>NC_081405.1:691396817-691684317 GCF_030272615.1 Cryptomeria japonica | reverse complement strand
CATTCAAGCACTTTATTTGGTGCTTAATTAAGATCTTATTGGTACTTTGGACACATTTCTTGCAATTCTCTAAACATCATTCAAAAAATACATTAAAGGATATGTCAACCTTACACTAAGCAATATTTTATCATTAAATTATAAGAACATATAAACCAATTAACAAGAATGTGTACAACTTTTCTACACTTTGGATAATTCCTTTATGATCTTATAGAATAATTAAATATAAATGTTTAAAACATATTTTAAATAAAGAATAAATCCATAAGCATAAACATAATCCCAAAAGAGTCACCATAGATAAAGGCTAAACCCATATAGTCATTGTAACTTTGCAACTTATGATATTTTAGAATTGCATACTAAATTTTAGAAATAACATAGAAAAACTATAGATATTTTTCAATGCACTCTAACCAAGAATTCAAACCTTATGTAACCCAACATGAAATCATAAGAACCAATATAGAACTATAAATTAATGAGAGTATTTGAAAAATAGAGTAAGGCTAATAAATTTTGATGGATCATTGATTGCCATCATGACTAGTGTCTTCTCCATTGGGGGAGAGGCATGATTAATGAAATATGTAAGAAAAAGAAAGTAAAGTCCACATTGCAAAACAAAAATGTGCTTGGAAATTGGATTAAAAAAAATGAAAGACAAGCAAGAAAAAATAAAGATATGAACAAAGTATTAATGCCAAGGACCTAAAAATTAAAATTACACTTAAATTTTAAAATTATAACACTATTATTTAAGAATACTAAAGCTAATAATAATCATAGGTAAAATTGAGAAGACCAAGCACAAAATAAAGTTAAGCATATAAAATTTCTAAGAGATTTAAGATCAAATTAGACTAAGACATGTCATGTCCACCACACTTAACATCGCCACTCTAAATGTTATAGATCAAATCATTGATATATTGGTCAAAGATATAGAAATTAAATAATTATTCTATTAGATGGTGAAGTTAGGTCAGTTACGTATTATGATTAAGAATCAAATTCATTATAAGAGCCCCTATTTAATATAGAATTTGAAAGCAATAGGGCACATTGACTCTTAAAGAAAGGCAAATGACTAGAGAACATATTTGTCATCTAATTGATAATTTAAGATAAATATTTAAAAAATCTATTTTGATAGTTCCAGAAATTTATATTTGTGTTTTCCAAACTATTTCAAATGAAATTTGGAAATGTAACAATTGTTAAAGTTGTGAAATACAACCTCACGGAACCCAATGAACACCTGTATGCAAATAATTTGTCACAACAATGAAAGATTCATACAAAACACAAAGATTGTTTTGAAACCTAGAGCAAAAATATGCAATAATAATAATCAAATTGGTAAGGATTACAAAGGGATCAATCCTTATAAAAGAAGATCAAAACCTAAAAACATAAACCCTAAAAGCAATTAATAATTAATACTGAATTAATTATTAATATTCCTAAATTTAGCTTAAGTGAAATAGAGAAAAAGTGACTTAATTATTAAATCAATATGATTTAATTAATTAAGTAAACTAATACCTTTTACTCTAACACCCCCCCTTAAGATGAAGTTAGGGAGAAGCTAAAAAAACTAAGGACTAGATGCATGAAAGCGAAAAATGGGTCTTCACAACAAGACCTGATGAGGTACCCAAGTACAATGAAATCTTTGTAAAGTGGAGAAAAGGAGAAAACCCTGTGGGAACAAAAATCCTCTCCAAGAAGAGATGAAAGCTCAAGTGGAGGACTGAGAAGCCTCCAAACAAGAATGTTCCAAAAGATAGGAACAAAAGATGAGCATGAATAATCACTGAAGCATGAAGAAGCTGCAAACACTTTTGTAGAATGACTATTGAGATGTTGTAATAAGAACCTCCTCTGAAACAAAAGATGATTGGGATCAAGAAGACATGAATCTGCATGAGTGCGATCAATGACACTACTCAAATCCGAACCAGATGGCAAACACAGGCAAAACATTTGAAACCCGAAGATACAAATAACACAATACCAATAGTCTAAAGAGTTGATCAAATGAAAAAAGGAAGGTCGCCTCTAGAAATAGGAATGCAAGAGTGTCCATATGGTAAGTACTCCTTCTTGTTGAAATGCATAGGTAACTAGTCGTTGCATCCGCCTAGTACATAGGAACAAATATTGAATACATAACTCACTCCAATGTGAAACCAAGGAAGCATTAGCACCAAAAGCAGAAACCCCCCATAATTCTGACAAGGGAGAGGTATGACAGGTACACTAAATCTGAAAGCCATAATGTAGTGTATGAAGAAGAACCAGGAACATCTGACCATGCAGACATGAAAGTACAAGCAAATACAAAGGGTGTGCAAACCAAGGCACACACGCATGAGAAAGGTATGGAGGCAAAACAAAGCCAAACATCAAACCCCCCGTGACACTTTATATCATAGTATGAGTATAATAAGGCACAAAACTGATGTGTAAGATCCCATAATACATGTGCAATACAAAGGCACTTTATCTCAGTGCATTTACAAAATCATAAGTGCTTACAATGAAAGCTCAGAATGTCAAAAAAAAGACATAAGACTGGAAATACATGAAGAACAACCAGAAACAAGTCATCTCACGCAAACGAGAAGTTTCCACGATCTCATATGTCCAAGTAATTCACCAGAGTGTGAAAACACAAAAAACTAAATAAAATGTACCTAGAGTAAAACCTAT
This sequence comes from Cryptomeria japonica, assembly GCF_030272615.1. Classification (NCBI taxonomy): domain Eukaryota; kingdom Viridiplantae; phylum Streptophyta; class Pinopsida; order Cupressales; family Cupressaceae; genus Cryptomeria; species Cryptomeria japonica. The sequence continues at coordinate 691,681,596 of NC_081405.1, read as the reverse complement.
AAAAAGTGTATGGATGGTTGTGAAGAGCTTTGAAACACCGTCCCAATGTCGTTGTAATCAAGAAAAATGGAGAAACTGATAAAAAATTATGAGCTCGGGACTGAAAATAATACCTTTGACTTCAAATGGTTGTAGAATGTACCAACAACAAAAATAGGTGATGAAACCCACATATCTAGAAAGTATACGAAACCGACTTTCCAATGATATCTTGTTTTCCAAAAACGCTATCGTATGCCCAAGTTATGGCCAAAAGAAGAAAAAAAAACACCTCTTTTAGGACACAAAGAAGGTTCAAATGGGGCCATGAAGAGCAGTCCATACTGCTGATGATAACATGATGTCATGCTGACGTTAGCATTGATGCAAGGTACTTTTGTTTCAGGTTTGACCTCTTTTTTTTTAATTAAAAAAAATAAACTTCCTTCAAAAAAAAATTGCACCCCCAAAATATTTTAACAAAAATATTTATGCATGATGATTTTAAAAAAATAAAATTATGACACAGGTACTGATGCGCATGAAGGCAATACGCTCGTACGAATTTTTGTGCCTCATAAAGCGTGCCAATAAAAAATCACCAAAAAAAATTTATACCTCTAATTTTGACGATTTGATAGGCGATTTAGGGGTTTTTGGGCCTTTTGAGCGCGATGGTGACCTTTATTTTGTGCCAAAGTGCCTATATTTTTCAGTTACCCCAGATTTTGCCTTGATTTATGTGCCCTTAGCTAAATTGACCCGTACAAGCAATATTTTTTGCCTTAGAGGTCTCTGATGCCCAAATTGGTCGAATTATTTATGAAAATTTATGGAATCGGCCTCCTGAATCCAACCATGAGGTCCTTTTTTCCCGAATTTCTTTCAAAGTCAAGTGCCCCTTGGATCAGGAAAAAAAGTCAGTTCTTCAAACCCTCACAAATTTGGCCTCGTGAATCAAAAATTGACAAACAAAAGGTCAATCTTGACTATTTCCCACATGCCAAATTCAATGGTGAGGTCCAAATCAACCCAAATTGCACATAAGACCTACTATAGGTAGAATCTCCCAATCAAACGAACAGGAAAGCCTCATGTTTGAAGCTCTGATACCATGTTAAAGTTGTGAAATACAGCCTCACATAACCCAGTGAACACCTATATGCAAATAACCTATCACAACAACGGAAGATTTATACAAAACACAAAGATTGCTTTGAAAATCTAGAGCAAAAATATGCATTAATAAAGATAAGGATTACAAAGGGATCAATCCTTATAAAAGGAGATCAAAACCTAAAAACATAAACCCTAAAAGCAATTAATACTGAATTAATTATTAATATTTCTAAGTTTAGCTTCCTAAATTTAGCTTAAGTGAAATAGAAAAAAGGTGACTTAATTATTAAATCAATATGATTTAATTAATTAAGTAAACTAATACCTTTTACTCTAACAACAATTGAAGGTTCTTCCACTATGTTATGAGTTATAACCACTATAAATTGAAGTACTAAAACGAACAACTTAACAAACCTTTTTTAGTTTTTAAATAAAAGATCACAATGTTGTGCATATTTCTTGTTATTTGTTCTACTAGGACCTCCTATTAACACCCATTTGAATACATCTTGACTTGTCTAATCTACAATGTTAATTTTGTGGGCAATCATAAACTCTTCTTTACCTTTTCAATTTTTGTGTTCATACTAAAAATGCTTGACAATGATTCCATGATCTCTTTTGACCTCTAAAACTTGAACCTTTTACTTGGTACAATCTTCTTTTTAGAGATGGGGCTAGGTTTTTTATAGAATTTTTCTAACTTTGGAATGCTTTTAGATTGGAAATTATTTTTGTATATAAAAATATATATTTTATTCTATTTTTGTTCATTCTATTGTGAATACTAACTTCACCATTCGCTCCAAATTACTAGTGACCTCTAATGTGCTCATGTAGATTTAAGTTCAAGCCAATATATTGGTGATGGGGGTCCAACATTAACAACCTTTCTCAATCATTAGGGGAATGCCCCTTGCACTATGGCTAGGGTTCCATCTTGTTCACCTTCATGTGCTAAATCTCTTTGTTGGGGCCAATATCGTGGTTGTTCTAAATATTCTTAGCATCATACACATAACCATAAGAAAAACATCACTCCTTCGACTAAGCAACACTCAAGTTGGAACTATTTCCACCTTCAACTCCAAGTTGTTAGGATGGGTGATCTTTTCCTAGATGCATCATTCTTTCCTATCCTCTTAGTTGTGTGGATGACCCCCTCTTGACTAGGGGAGATTCCTTCATTTGTCTCGTCTTATATCTATGTCAAGGATTGAAAGGAAACTTGCAGCCAACTTTATGATAATTTCCACATAACCCAATTTAGATCTTAATCAAATCAACACATGGAATCCACATGCAAAGAATAAACAACATACCCATGAAAATGTGACACAAGATATACCCTGGGAAAACCCTCATGAGGGAAAAACCCAGCCTCCAAAAGCATCATCCACCATGTATTATCAACAATGTGTCCATTACAATACAACTATGGAAAGCTTCTAAAACCCAGCCATAACCAAGCACTCCATATGACCAAGCATGAATCTGTACATCCCATGCCATGCTTCCTTCCTTCACAAATGCTAACCTGGCTAACTGACCAACCCAAACAACTATCCTTGTGGTGGTTTTATAAACACAAGCTACCACAAAACCACCAAGTGGTATTGCATCAAACCATGTGACAATCAAATGTTACATTTTTCCTACCTACCCTTGACCCACATTTAATATTGGGTACTTCATCACAATTATATTACCCAATATTAATTAAATACAATATAATAATGTCAATGTGTCAATACAACTCATCAAGTGGTTACAAGAATATTCCAAAGGAATCTCTACATTTTGCACGTCCATCTAGGTGCTCCTAGGTGCAACAATACAATATGATATTACAATATAATTCCACATCCACCTCACACAATAATAAAATAATACAACAATAAAACATTATTATGCAAGGTGTACAACACCATTTTCCCAACATTCTCCCACTTGTTATATACATTGCATAAGGGCCAATAAGTAATCCATCACACAAACAAGAGATTGATCTCTTCATGCACATATATCACCGTGGAATCCAAGTGCTCCATCAAGATACCTGCAACAAGAAACAAAGTGACCACCATCTCATACATGAATGCTCCCACCCTCCATCATGCCACTGCCACTGGACATGAAAAGGCCATCCAAAGAGAAATCCACACAGTCTATCGCAACAAATGATAAGCCCTACACCAACTAATATCCGAGCACAAACACTAATCCAAAGGTATCCAATCCAAAGGTAGTTGTCTACATAGCTGAAATAACACCCACAAGAAGTGCTAACACATCAACTATACATGCCTCCAAGGCATACAAACCAAGTGAATAACAACTCATCAACATATGCAACCTGTAACATACAACCACAAGCCCCAAGTGCAATACCAACCACATATATACACCAAGGAACTCCCATTGCATAAGTAATGTCAATATCAGAAATTAATCCACTAACAACATATCATAGAAGTGTAACCATGTAGTATCAAGAACATCCACATCAATATGAACATCGTGTAAACCAATAATCTACAAGTACCACTCTCATACTGGTGCAGTCATTAGTTAGGAGGGACTCAAAGAGATCAATTTGGATCGATGTTGGTGGTACATATAAAAATTTCCATTCTATATGCCGCCTTATTGAGTCATGTCCCCATCTGGTCCTTTGGTCGCGTTGTGTGCTTTGAATTCCCCATGTAATCCAGTCTTCGCTGATTTCTTTAAGTTTCACTGTATTGAACTTGAACCTTGAACTTGAACCTTTTTGGTTCAAGGTTCAAAGTTCAATGGGCGTCGTATTAAAAGTTTGTCTTCTCGTGCGGCTTTAAGTCTTCTTTAGTTTTTGTCGGTGTTTAGCATTGGTTGAACCCTTTAGGTTCAAGGTTCAAAGTTCAATATTTGTCATGTTCATGTTTTTGCGTTGCAATCGTTCCTCGAGGTTTAGAGTTTGATGTTTTGATTTCTTGGAAATCATGTGACTTTTCATGAGGTGGTGGCACGGATTTTAAGATATGATTGACGATGGCAGAGAAAAGGAATATTCTTTCTTTAATGATTTGAAAGTTGTCATTTATAGCAAGTATGGCGTGGAAATCCATATTTTCAGATATGAAGTGACTTGTTATTAAATGCATGCTCGATCGTGATCATTTCAGAGTGATGTCGCACGAGTGAAGAGTAATGGTGACAATTTGTAGTAATCATGGGTAAGATTTTCTTGGCTTTTTAAATTGAGCAGTTGTCTTGTCAAGATTGTCATTTGTGAATTAGTTTTAAGAAGAGTTTTTGGAGCGGGAAGATCCATGAAGCCTAAGCGGCTAAAAATGGAGACCATGACTGGTTTTGATGAAGGCACAAAACATTGGACTGCAGACATTGCCAAACCTACATCTGATAAGGATGCTGCCATTGCTTCAGAGGCTGATTATACTATTGAGCGAGTTGATTTGGGGGTAGGAACCAGAGCAGTTGATGTGAAACATTTGGAGACTTCAACCAAAAGGATTATCTCCCACACTTGGAAGGACGAAAAGGATAAGGTAGAGTTGAAGCAAAAGTTAATGCAAATGGCTCAATACATTCATTCTTTGCAGAATAGTCTGTTGCCATTGTCCCAAAGCTCTGTTCCCTTTAGTTCAAAATCCCCTGGTACTCAGAAGTTCTTTGCTAAGGTTCAACGAAACGAGATGATTGCAGAGATTTTCTAGTGAGTGGCTCACATCGATTATGCATCAAGGAACCAATTACATATTCGATTTAGTTCAAAATTTCAAAGATGTTAATGAAGTTACCAAGGAATTGAATGCCAACTTAATTTCATGGCATAAAGAAAAGACTAAATGGGTGGTGATTTCAAAGCAAATGCGCGACATTCAGCACTATGGCTTAATGAATTTTCTTGCCGAAAGACAAGTGCCAGGGTTAAATGAAGATATAATGTTTATATGCAAAGAAAGCATAGAGTGGCATAACCAAATCATCGAACAAGGTCATAGTGAATCCGCTAGTCTATGAGGCGAACTAACAACCTTGAGAATGACCATGCAAAAGGATTTGCGCTACGTAGATGTCTAGTTGCTTAAGGAGGATAGCCAGACTTTGGAAGATACAACATAAATGATCTATCAATTCAGTAGCCACATTAAACAAATTAAAGTGGAGAAATCCTTGGCTGTGGAATATTTTACGAAGATTTCCAAAGTGGAGTCAATGCTCGCGATTTGCCTGGATCACTTGGATTCGCACAGAGACAAAGTATAGATGGTGAAGAGGAAGAAAGAACTCTGGAAGCAAAGGGTAATACACATCAGCCTGTCGCATGTAATAGTAATTCAGGAGTTCTCGAAGGTTCATCGAGAGTGGAGTACGGCAAAAGTGGTTATGGTGTCTGTCCAAAATAACAACCCGGGCAATCTGAATGAGACAGAATCAACACCATGACTTGCACTGCTGGCAGTTGTTTGCTAGTGAGTCTAGTTGTTTCTTAGTTTCAGTTATGCAGTTAGGGTAGTTTCTCATTAACTCTTTCGAGTTAATTTTACCTTTGGTTAAAACTATTGGTCTAGCGACCTATTTACAAGTTTTGTAATGACTTTGATGGGGTTCACTAAGTTTTTGAAAAATGATCTCTTTAATTTTGCTAAAAGACTTTGTGTATGTGGAAGGTTGATGATCATCTATGAATGAAAATCAAAATGACAGTTATCTTTGACTTCGAATCTGTGTGTTTGATGTTTGAAATTTGATTTCTGTGAGAATCTATTTCAAGAAAAGATCTGTTATAGCTTTCTATGTGCGCAGAAAATTATCGGTGAAATTCATCTTTTAAGCTTTTCATTTTGTTTTAGTGTACATGTGAAGTCTTTCGGCTTTATACAAAGAGTTATATGTGAATTGGTGCTTGCGTTCATTTGGTGTTGATTGGTGAATGCAATTACCTTTCTGTGCTTTACGGTGAAAAGTATAATATTGGTTATGTGTAATTTGGAGCTGATTGAATACCTATTAAAGGGAGTTGTACCTTAATTCACAGGTTAATCAATATAATGATTTTCCAACTGTTTGGTGAAATTTGTCTTTCGTTTCTCGAGCTATAGAGTATAAAAATTAAATAAATTGTGAGAGACAAATTTTTTTACCAACAATTGATTAGCAAGAGTAAACACAACGGAAACACAAGGATATGATGGAGGCAATGCAAAATTGAATGAATTATATAATTAAAATTAATTACAATCAATCGATAATAACCGGATTACAGAAACCGGCTCACTGGCCTGCTAAAACATGCTTAATTACAGAACAGGTCACAACCGGGACCTCAAATCTTAGGATCTATCTTCTATGTTCTATCTCTTAACTGATCTACATTCTAATGCTCAATTATAATGATTTATACGATCCAAGGGGATCTGGTTGACCCAAAAAGGGATCAAATGCCGAAGAACAAGACCTAACGTGTAAAAACAACAAGGTCGGCCTCCGCCAAAGAAATTCCTTCAGAAAATCCAAAGGATGAAGTGTGGATCAAGGGGAAGGTTGGCCACATGCCAAGGAAGATCGAAATGAACTCTCAAGGCTTCGCAAGCTATGGAAGGGGTCTGGTAGATTCTGGTAGATTACAAATGCAAATAGGTCTAGGTAACCAGTACCAGAAAACTGTCTCAAAAACCGGTAGCAATAACTTACCAGAAAATGATCCAAATGCTCTACGGTTTGGGAATAAGGTAGATGATCAAGTCCTCAAGCAAAAATCCAACTCCTCGAGATCCGATGAGCCAATGCAAGTAAATACAAAATGAATTGTTGAAATTGCAAAACAAAAAGCAAAAACATAAATATTTTTGGTTAATGCAAGATTGCCACGAACCGGGGATGCTCTTGCATCAAACATCATATCTCCAACATTCTTCCATGTTCTCCACACCAACAAAATAAAGAGATAAAGGAACCACAGTGTCATCTCCCACATGACATATCACGAATACAAACTAATCAACACATAGCTCCAAACAACCTCAAACCAATACAGTGTGAATACGAACATCTAGGAAGATGAACAAAACAAAGATAGAAACACTGCAAATCAAAACCTGTAGGATGTCCTTCTACACATACCTCTAAATGATAATTGTGTCAAGTATGATCTCCTCCATAAAACCCCACATGAAAAGCATAACAACACCCAAACACCATTCAGTCCCTTGGACTAAACCAACATATATAACATGTAATCAACATGGATGTAAGCCTTTCATAACCAAGAAGATAAAACTAATACCATTCCCAATCCTAGGGAATATGCCCAATAAACCATCTCCCAAACTAATACCAATTACTGCCACAATCATAATAATAACTCAAATGCACAAGGAGATAACCAATGTCATACATCTCTCAAATGAATCATCCAAAACTAGCTATCTATCCATAGCTCAAGATCCATATCTATGAAAAATAAGCATAAACATAATGCACCTGAAAGGAAACAATGGGCAATACCTCTCAAGTAGTAACCTGCCAAATAGACCAAGAGTGGGGAGTGAAAATGCTCATCCAAGACATCCAAGTCATCATGACTCAAACTAATTACAATCTCCTCTCAAGTCTATAAACCAGGTGAATGCTCCTTGGTCTTCCTGTTGAAACAACAACCTGGCTCAACACATGCCTCTAATCACAAGAGACTAATAACATCACCAACATCCTCCAAGTATCCATGAGTACTTGTAATCGACCAATCCATGCCAAACTCCAAATGCAACACATAGCATCTCCATGAAGTAATCAAGCAAATTATCATGTACCCAATACAAAGAGAACTACCAATGTCAAAGCTCCAACCACAAAATCAAGAACATAAACAAGACAACATGATCTAACTATCTCTTCCAAAGAGACAACATGCTCCATATGAACATATCAAATAACCATATCATGCCAAAACTCTAAATGCACATCAAGAGTGCACCATGACATAATATCAACCATCCTATCAAGCAAGGATAACATGTCAAATGAAAGCATAAAACACACCTCAACCAAGGACTCCTTGAGCCCTCAAGAAGTAAACATCCTCAAATATCATGAAGATCATCATCTCCTACAAATGTACCGACAAATGTGAAAGACCCTTTTGCAACAACAAGATCTAAGGCACCCTCCAAAAATCTACACACTAAGAAGATCATCCACCATCCAATGGTGAATACACATCACTGCTACAAGCTCCCACTGAACTGTGATACCAAGCTCTCCATAGCATCGTGATAACCATCTCCTAAATGAAGATCATCCAGGTCTACACACATACAACTGAAATGTCAACAATATCAAGTAAACCATGAACTCCATCTCAAGAAGATACAAAACCACCAAAAAACAATCAAGAACCAATCCTACACCGCCACATCACATTGTTAAAAGCTCCCATGAAAATTGTAGCCAAGCTATCCATGACAATATGATAAAATCATCCTCTAATCATGAGAATCAACCAAAATAATATAGCAATCAAGGAACTCAAACCATGATCCTCAACACAAGAAGATAAACCGCCATAACCAATCAGGAATCCAAATCAAATCATAATCAATAAAAGCACCTACAAATCCAATCATGTCATGCCAAAGTCCCTAAACACAAGGAACGCCCATGACACCATGATCACATCTACAAAACAAGAATCTAACTCAACGAGTCCAACCTATTAGCATTCACATAGTCAACCATGTAGGTCCCCCATGATGACTGTACCTAGTAACAACATCTCTCCTCACCATGATAACAAAATCAGCAAACCACGTGACTGAACTAAGTCACCAATCTGAATATGCACATCAACAATGAAAGGTCTATGGGCATAGACAACCCATATCCAAGCTATAAATCCAATCCTATAAGTATAGACTGCTCACAAAACTGCACAACTTGTAGACCAACCAATGCAACATACATACTCAAATAAAAAATGATAACCATGTCAACATGAAAGGAATGAAGATACAACATCGAGTGTACAATGACATCAAATCAAAATCTCCAATATGTAGCATGCCATAAACTCATAATGTCATCATAGTCAAAAGAACCCATAAACAACTCAAGTGAAAATATTAGCATATAAATCATGTCAAATCTATTCCAAACCTAAATCAAACTGAAGTTCTCTCCAAGATATTTTCGTCGACTATTCAAAGTCCAAAATCCGACTCCATATGCTCAAGTTATGACCTCTTAAAGCCATAAAGGTAACTCTAACTTCCAGCTGACATTTCATTGCCTAAACAACAAAATCTAGAAAAACTAATCATATAATCATGAAGTACACTGAATCGGCTTTCCAACGACTATAAGAAGTCAAAAAACCGATATCATATGCCCAAGATATGCTCCGTAGAAGAAAAACAGCCAATTAGGCTATATGCAAGCAAAAGGACTCCAAAATAATTTCTCCAATATGCCATAAAATCATTTTAAAATTTTTATCCAATATGCCAAAAAAATAATTTTTAATCTTTTTTTATTCGGGTGGGGTCCACTGGCTGGGCCCACCCACCCTACATCTCTAGCATATAAAATTCAACATTGACACATTAAATAATATATGGCATTTTGATTTTCCAACTTTGTAAAAATAATTTTAAAATTCAAATGGCGGATTTAATTTGTTTGTTGCATTTTTAAAAAAAGTTTATACACACCACACGGTGGGCGAGGGTTGACTGTGTACATAGTACACAGTGCTACGTACACGACACTATGTACTATGTACATAGTCTGCGCCTACGCAGACTGTGGGGTACAAGAGGTCTGCGGGCCTCCCTCCCACAATCAACAAATTTTATTTATTTTTATTTTTTCACTTTCGCCTTTTCATTTTTTCATTTTTTAAAAAAAAATTCAACAAAAAGGCCAACGAGTATTTTTCATGTAGTAAAATACTTATAAAAAAAAAATCTGACGACATCACACAAGCAATACAACTGTATCATCTAATTTTTTTTTTCAAACTCATTCCTTCATCACCGAATAGGGTCAAGTTATATATCAAAATTCATCTCTCGGCCTCCCTGATCACAACCATGGGGTCCATTTTGTCTCACGGGGTCAAATATGAAAGTCCATCCCCAAAACCCCCAAAAAGAAAATCAATGGGAACCCAATTTGAAACAATTTTTTATAACACTAGATCTGCAATAAATCCCAACATATCTGCAACCCACAACCTACAACAAACCCTCATATCTTGTCCTGTCTTTTCATTCTTTCATGCATTCATGGATTCAAACTAGGGTTATAAACACCATTAAACCAAAAGCTTTGATACCACTTGAAAGGAAACTTGCAACAAACTTTATGACAATTTCCACATAACCCAATTCAGATCTTAATCAAATCAACACATAGAATCCACATGCAAATCATAGACAACATACCCATGAAAATGTGACACAAGATATACCCTAGGAAAACCCTCACAAGAAAAAAACCCAGCCTCCAAAAGCATCATCCACCATGTATTATCAACAACACGTCCATTACAATACAACTATGGAAAGCTTCTGAAATCCAACTGTATATGGTGAAAATGGATAACAATAATAACAATATTGAAAGGCTAAATGAATTCAACCACAAAACCCTAGCCTAACAATCAACAAAGATCCACCATAACATATTAAGATTACCTAAGACAATGCAAATCACATGAAATCACAAAGATTATACCATCACATGTCCAATAGGGTTTTGATCTCCATTCTTCCTATCTCTATTGATCTTGCTTGATATATTTGCTCTCAGATTTTATGTGCACAAGAGCTCAACAAAGAACGGAATGTGGTTGCAAGTAGGATCGTAGTGTAGTCAATTGATCAAGTAGTTAGCTCCTTAGGTCATTAGGGTTTTACAATGAATGAAGCATCTCTTTATATAGAAGACACTATATGAAATGGAGGGATAAGATTGAGAGGTGTAAAAGGAGGTTGGCTATGATTAGAGGGTAGGTAAAAAAAATAATAAAATAATGAAAGAGTTAGGTAGTGTATGAATTAAGAGATGAATGACATGTGTCATAGGTAGAAAAGGCTAATGAATTAATTAAATTAATAAAGATTTATTTAATTAATAGAAGAAGTGGGATCAATTAAATAAATAAGATATTTATTTAATTTAGGAAAATGATAATTTAAATAAATAAATGTATTTATTTAAATGAGAAATAAGGCTAGAAGAGGATAAATGAATTAATTAAATAAATAAGGATTTATTTAATTAATAGAAGAATTAAGCTTAGATAATTAAATAAATAAAATTTATTTAATTAGACTGGACAATTTTAGGTGTCTACATTTTGCCCCTCTTTGAGACAATGCAGCTTGTCGTGTTGTTTCAAAGAAGATAAGATGAACTGATACAGAGTTGCCCCAGAATGGGAATGATATGCCCCCTCGAGAGATTGGATGAAAATGTCTGAAAAGATTGCAGACAATCTCTCGATAAGAAAGAGAGGCTAGAGTGGATTGATCGGATAAAGTGACAAAGTCACGGGATAAAGAAGACTGACTCGGGAGACGAGGGCTAGGGTAGGCTATAAGATAGACCATGGGGGAAAATACATCCTCATTGTCATCTACACATCCACAAGAGCATATTGCAAAGCGAAAATAAAGCAGGAGCAGTCAGCAGCGATGGCTTTCACTCACAGATTCGATCGCATTCGTCGATTTCAGAGGCCAGCAGAGGCAGGAGAGCCGGTAAGTACCACCAAACCTCCTCGTACTTTGACGCACTTAATTTTGTCATTAATGCATGTTGAATAGGGTAATAAATGCGCTTAGACTAGGGTCCAAAAAGTGTCAAAAAACGTCCAAGTGTGTCTGCGTTGGTGCCAGGCGCGTCTGGGTCAAGAAGGCGCATCTGTGTTTGTGCCAGGCGCGTCTATGTCTGGACCCGCGTCTGTGTCAAATGCGGCCGCGTCTGTGCTGTTCAGGCGCGTTTGTGCCAAGAAGGCACGTCTATGTCAACTAGGCGCGTCTATGCAGAGCATAGGCACGTTTGTGTCAGGCAGGCGCGTCTGTGTTGTTCAAGCACATCTATGTAGTCTTTGAGCGCGTTTATGTCATGTAAGCGCGTTTGCGTTTGAAAAGTATGAATTTGCATCTTCTAGGTCAAATCGGCAGTTCTGTGATGAACGTATGTTGTCGATTGGATAAGCTGCTAAGAGGATACACTCAAGCAGGTCCTCTAGGAAGACTAGGATAAATCAAGGCACTTTGTGATGAACAGTGAGTACCAAGATAGAGTACTTTGTGATGAACAAGGAGTACTGAAATATGAGCAGCACTTTGTGATGAACAGGGAGTGCAAATGTGAGTAACACTTTGTGATGAACAGTGAGTGTCACACATGTAGTACTTTGTGATGAACAGTGAGTACCACTAGGATAAATAGCAACACTTTGTGATGAACAGTGAGTGTCACACACGTAGATAACCATATGCATTTAGATAGCAAGTAACATTTTGTGATAAACAATGAATGCCACTATAACTGACATGATTGAGTTGTTTGACTGTAGGAGTATTTATCGATGCTAGAGTCACAGGAGAGATTCCCGTCGACTCAGAGGTTGCGACCTGAGTTGATGGCCGAGGACAGAGCCACTATCAATGAGATGGGTCTCAGACATGTACTGTATGTGCCTGAGTTTCGGGCAAACATGGGTTTGCTGACTGCGCTAGCTGAGAGTTGGCACTCTGAGACGTGCACATTTCATTTGCCTATGGGTGAGATGACAGTCACCCTGGAAGATGTATACAGGATTTTGCAGGTGCCGATCGATGGGGAGCTGATCCCATACGATCGAGATGGCGACAGAGAGGCCCTGAGACGAGTATTCTAGGACCCTGAACTGGAGATGAGGGCAGGACACGTGGCATGGGACACCATGATAGCCACAGGGTTAGCTTTGTCGGCAGTGATCGAAGGAGCTATCAGTGGGTTCCTATGTCTGGATAGGGCGACACGGAGATTGGCTGTGGGCTAGGGGGGAGCACTAGAGACGCTGATGACACAGCATACCAGATATGCCTGGGGACCGTGTGTGCTGGCACACTTGTATTACGAGCTGCATCAGTTTGTTTATCATGGATCGGTGGGATTGGGCTGCGGAGTGACATTGCTGCAGGTATGGGCCTACGAGCATCTGTCGGTTACCCGACCGATACACTTCAGGGCAGAGGTCATGGACGCAGCTTTGTGCATTTGTACGATATGATCACATCACAATCACGGATTGGCAAGCTAGAGTACTGGCGGTGAGTGATTGATGACATTGATGAGGTCATATGGAGACCATATCTGGGCTGCGAGCAGTGGGAGGATGATGCAGTTGAGCTACCGTACACCTTTCGGAGCAGGTACCTGATTGGGTGGATGACCTATGTGCTAGAGAGGCAGCTGGTAGATAGGATTGGCCGACAGTTTGGTCGGATTCAGAGGATGCCTCAGGGATCAGGCATGTATGCTCGTACAGTCAGAGATCAGGCACAGTTTGGGCCGCTATTGTCATATGATCAGGCAGTGACTCAGCTGGTGCAGATGATACCTCTTCCTTGGGACATGTGGCCTGAGATCGAGGACGTCGGGATGGATGCTGAGTATACAGCATATTGGGCAGAGCATCCATTCCCTCGATTGACAGATCCAGGAGAGGCACTGGAGGGAGATGGTAGTGGTGACGAGGATGATGGTGGAGGCAAGGGGGTTGAGGCCGACAGAGGAGGAGAGGAGTAGTTGGAGAGAGGCGAGTTGCACCTCGGAGGGAGGGTGGAGAGGAGAGGTAGGCTCGGGTGGTGAGGGGTCACGGTGGATTGCCTTTACAGGTGCCAGCAGCACAGGGTCCCAGGCAGGTGCAGATACAGGGACAAGGACAGAGACAGGTACCAGTACAGGCACAGGGGCAGGTACAGGGGCAGGCACCCGCAGAGGAGGAGCCACAGGCAGGGGTAGAGGCAGAGGGGGTTGACCCAGTGGAGGCTGAGCTGCTAGATCTGAGGGAGATCTGCCAGGGCCAGGTAGACGAGATTCAGGATCTGGAGAGGGAGAGGGATCAGCTCAAGACCAGGCTCAGGGATACTAAGCGAGAGCGAGATCGGGCTATCCAGCGCTACACAGAGGCTGAGACAGCACTGAGGGCTGGGAGGCAGGCAGCAAAGGACACAGGGGTCAGATATGCTTATGTCCTGCGGGCAGGAGAGGAGATAGCCTACTGGAGGGACCTCTATTATGGTGCAGTGCCAGCAGATCAGCGGGCGAGAAGCTTCCATAGACCGTCGCGTACAGCGACAGCTACGGGAGGGAGCCGGAGGAGACAGGCATCGAGTGGTGGGGTCATGGGTCCTCCACCACCACCAGATGGAGGAGACAGGAGGGATGATCCTAGGGCGGGTCCTTCAGGGGCTCAGATTCCACCGAGGCCAGGCGGCTCCGAGGGAGGGAGTTCATCATAGCCTCAGAGGGCTCCCTATGTATCAGTTTTGTACCATTTTTGTATTGTAGACACCTGCGGGTGCTTGTAGCCATATGATTTTGACATCATTGTATAATGACACTTTATGATTATATATGAGATGATTCATCTTTGCGGCAGCTATATGCATGTGTACCTATGTGATGAGATGTTCTTATGTGATGCTTATGATATGGATGCAAATATGTATATGATGCAATGCGATATATTTTTGTTCTTTTTATATTTTAAAATGTTATGTCAGTGCAAATGTAAATGTATGAAGTGCAGATGAATATGATAATGCAAATGATTATTGTGCTAACAGGTGTTGTGTGCAGGATGTGATATCTATATGTATGTATGAAATTCTTATATGTGGTAATGCAGGTGCAACTACATGAAATGCAAATATTTTTGGTGTGTCATTATACTCAGTCATGTGATAGCAGGCTACGTGGACTCGAGAAGGATGATGGAAGTCAATCAAGAAAGGGGATGGAAGACAGAAGATATGAAAGTGAAAGAGCTTCTTGTGCATTATCATCATTGAGATTTATTATGGCAAGTAGGTTATGACAATCGAGGCATATGTTCGACCCAGAAAGTCATTGTACCTGTTTGCATGGAGATAAGACAGTCACAAACAAGGAATGCCCCAATTCACACTAGACTCACAGTGTCCTCATATCCTTGGACAAGTCATAGCATTACTAAGAGACAATCCACAGACAACAAATACAAATAGGTGACGATACCCCATCCTCGCCTTTCTAGTCAAAGACATCCTAGAGATAGAATCTCTAGTCAAAGACATCCCGGAAAAGCTAAAAGACATGTCACCAAAAAAGATGAAATCAAAAGAAAACCAAGACTCGACACCCACATCCACTGTAGTCCTCAAGTTTAGTGTCTCTTGTCACTTGTGTAAGTCTTATTTGATTGTGGTCACAATGTTTACTTTCACATAAAGGATAGATAGCACTGAATCATAATGTTGTCTAAGTCTGTTGAAAGATTTGATTTGTTGAAGCCCATTGTTGCTGCTGTCTCATCTGAAACTGACTGAATCCATGAAACTGATACTTTATTGCAGAGAAGATGAAACTTTATTGCGGATCTGTGATGCAAATGTTGCTTTATTGCGGATTGTGCGCGAATAGACTGAAGAAAGCTGGAAGAAACTGTACTCCTCGAAACATGTGATGTTCTCAGTTCCACACCCATTACTAGACGTAGGATTTGTCTTAGCCACAGATAGGATCTGATTTATTATGGATGGAAAGGGATGAAAAGAAATGTTTATTATGAATGGCTAACCAATCTTGGGTAGATCAATAACAAGCCATGATGGGAATGGGTAAGTTTATTATGAACGAATTGGTCGTGAGTGTGTGCAAAGTGAAGTGATGAAAGAGAATCCTGAAGGAGGGAGGAGCAATGTCTCTACGCATGGCGATGGTGACCCAGTTTTCACCTTGGTACTTGCCCAGGGCGCCACCGAAGTGGTTTTCACCGTTGGACGAAATTATTTCTCTTTACTTTTTTTGATTTTTCAATGTTTTTTGCATCACAAGGCGCCTGTTTGCCAAATTTTCACCAAGTAACAATTTTTTTGTTTTATAATTTATTTATTTTTTGTATTTTTTTTATTTTTCTTTTTTTGTATTTTCTGAATTAGGATACTCTGAAGAGCTATGTGTAGAACCTGTGAAGGTGCATGTTGTTGATAGGATCCTCCAAAGGTTCACCTTCTGTAGTTGAGAGCTGATATGCACTAGATCCATATGTTGTTGTAATGATGTAAGGACCAAGCCAATTTGGTTCGAACTTGCCCTTCTTCTCTCTGTCTTGTTGATTTTTAGGATTTTCTCTGAGAACTAAATCATCTACCTCAAATGTGCGAGGCTTGACCTTGTGATTGTAGCTGCGACTCATTCGTTGTTGGTAAGCCTTGAGATGATTAAAAGCAGTTTGTCTTCGTTCATCCAATAGTTCTAGCTCTTGTAAGCGAGAGACCCTGTAGGCTTCATCACTAATGATGTTTTGCAAAGAGACCCGTAAAGAGGGTAGCTCGACCTCAATAGGCAAGATGGCTTCAGAACCATAGACTAGTGAATAGGGTGTAGCTCCTGTAGGTGTACGGACACTTGTGAGGTAGGCCCAAAGTGCAGGATTAAGTTGAATATGCCAATTACGATCAGCATCGTCGACTATCTTCTTTAGGATTTTAAGGATTGTTTTGTTAGACGCCTCAGCTTGGCCATTACCTTGGGGGTAGTATGGTGTGGAGAAACGATGGGAGATATGGAAGCGGTCACAAAGTTCGCGAACATCCTGATTTTTGAAGGGACACCCGTTATCAATGATAATGGAAACAGGAATACCGTATCGGCAAATGATATAGTTAAGGATGAATGTAGCAATCTGTTTTCCAGTAACTTGTGTGAGAGGCATGGCTTCAATCCATTTTGTAAAATACTCTGTGGCAGTGATAATGAATTTATGACCATTGGAAGAAGGAGGGTGAATCTTGCCTATGAGATCGAGTCCCCATTGACAAAAGGGCCAAGGAGACGCAAGTGGTTGAAGTTCTTGTGCTGGTGCATGTATGAGGTCTCCATGAATTTGACATTGCTTACATTTCTTGACAAACTGATATGAGTCTTTCTCCATATTGGGCCAGTAATATCCAGTCCTGATGAGTTTCTTAGCCAAGGTAGGACCACTAGCATGTGGACCACATATCCCTTCATGCACTTCCCGTAACGCATTCTGAGCTTCGTCGCTTTCTAAACATCTAAGAAGAGTGCCATCTAGACCTCGTCGGTATAGGATATCAGCTAAAATGACATAGTGAGAGGATTGATGAATAAAAGTGCGACGTTGGTTATATGATAGATCAGGAGGTAAAGTATTGTCACATAGGTATGTGAAAGTGGGACCATATAACTGGGATTCGGGACCGACAACGCATAGCGTCTCAGTAGGCATGATCTCATATGAAGGAACCAAAAGGTTATCCACCAAGAACTCATAGCGGGTCTCGTTTGGAGGTAGATCGATCAGTGAAGCAATTGTAGCCATGGCATCTGCGGCGCGATTCTGCTCTCTTGGTATCTGCTCAAAGTCTATCTTTGTGAAATATTGTTTCAGACCATCCACCATTTGTTTATAAGGCATTAACTTTTCATCTTTTGTTTGATAATCACCAGTTGCTTGACGGATAACAAGCTGGGAGTCCCCAAAAACACGAAGTTCCTGGATCCTCCATTGAACTGCAATTCGTAATCCTATTGTTAATGTCTCATGTTCCGTATATTGTTAGTGCAAAGAAATGATAAGCGGTATGATTTTGGTATAGAATCCCCTTGAGGAGTTATAAAGAGGATGCCAGATCCTGCCCCATGCTGTGTATATGAGCCGTCAAAGTATAGTTGCCATGGCTTTGCATGTGACATTGTCAAAATGGACTCATCTGAAAATTCTGAACTTAGAGGAACATCATCGATCATGGGAGCATCTGCTAATTGATCTGCGATGGCTTGTCCTTTTATTGCTTTTCTGTCCACATACTCGATGTTGAATTCACTCAGTATCATTACCCATTTGGCCATTCGCCCAGTAAGTGTTGCCTTATTGAGAAGGTATTTCAATGGATCTATCCTTGCAACTAACTTTGTCTTATGAGTAAGCATGTAATGTCGTAATTTCTGTGAAACAAAGACCACAGCGAGGCATGCGCGCTCAATTGGTGTGTAGTTTAGCTCATATCCCACCAATGTGCGACTGATATAATATACTGCTTTATCCTTGCCTTCAGCAATTTGTTGCACTAAGAGTGCCCCCAATGCTGTTGGAGTAGCTAAAATGTATAATAACAGTGGTTGATCTGGAACTGGTGGCATCAGAACTGACAGATTTAGAAGATAATCTTTGAGTGTCTGGAAAGCCTGTTGACAGTTGTCATCCCATTTGAATTTGATGTTTTTATGTAGCAGGTGCTGAAAAGGATTACACTTATCTGTCAGTTGTGCTATGAATCTTCGAATGGACTAGAGTCTGCCTTGTAAGGATCGAAGTTGACTGATATTTCTTGGTGGTTGCATTTCCAAGATAGCTTTGACTTTTGCTGGATCCGCTTCAATTCCTTTTTTAGATACAATGAATCCTAGGAGCTTCCCAGAGGTTACTCCAAAGACACATTTCTTAGGGTTTAATCTTACTTTGTATTTTTCCAACCGATCAAAGGCAACTGAAAGTATGTCCAAGTGTGTATTTTTGTCTATTGATTTGACCAAGAGGTCATCAACATAATCTTCCACAGTTGCATGCATGAGATCATGAAAGCTAGTAGTCATGGCTCTTTGATATGTAGCACCTGCATTCTTTAACCCGAAAGGCATGACATTCCAGTAGAAAGTTCCCTGTGGACAAGTAAATGATGTTTTGTGTTGATCATCGGGTGTGATTCTTATCTAATTATAGCCAGAGAATCCATCCATTAATGATAGCATTTCATGACCTGCTGTGAGATCAACAATCAAGTCAATGTTTGGTAATGGGAAGTCATCCTTTGGACAAGCTTTGTTGATGTCTCTGAAATCTGTGCAAATTCTGATGTTGCGATCTGGTTTACTGACAGGTACCAAGTTGGAGATCCATTCAGGATAATCAATTGGGCGTATGAATCCGACATCGAGTAATTTCTCAAGTTCTGCTTTGACTAGTAATGCCACTTGTGGATGCATTTTTCTTAATTTCTGTTTTACTAGTTTTGCCCCCGGTTTGACTGTCAGATGATGCATTACCAAATCTGGATCCAATCCAGGCATATCAGCGTATGACTAGGCGAAGTTGATTTGTCGCTTTTTGAAGAAACTTATGAATTTTGACCTTTCAGACTCTGTCAGTGATTGAGCTAGGAATATGTTGTGTGGAACCTCTTCTGTACTAATGTTTGTTTTGATAGTCTCCTCTACCAACATGGATGATTTTTCCTCGTATGATGCTGGGAGAATGTTGAGCCTTCCATCTTCAGGTGCCTCAGAGAGGTTTTCACCCTCAGATACGTCCTTTCTTTTTACTTTTTTGGGGTTAGATAGCGCCACAATGTGGTTTTCACCATAAGACCCTTGATTTGTTCTTATTTTCACATTTTTACGACTGGAAGGTCCGACACCCTCACCAAAATATGCCACGCTATTGAGTTCTATAGTGTATCCCGCTTTATGGTCTCCAGGGGGAAGATCATTTCGTATGCCTAGATAGTCAATAAAAGCTTCATCGTTTTGAAATGTATCCAACTGTGCAGGTCCTTCATGATCCCAGTCAATGAGTTGGTGGTGAACAAGGGAAAGGCCATGGGGCTAAGAGTGAAGATGTGGTTATATTTAGGTATGTCAAGGTAATTATCGAGGTCATCGATGGCACTCTCCTCATTAGTCTCGATCATGAGCGAATCCAAATTATCATCACTAGTAGCGCATTCTGGGACAGGTGTTCTCATCCTATGTGATTTCAACCTAGAACCTTGAGACAAGGACTATGTAGACTCCTCATGGGTTGTTTCTTGACCAACTCTGAATTTGTTATAAAACTCCTCCTCTTCTGTGGGTTCACCTGGCTCTCTGAATGTCTCGGTGAGCTCGTAGTCACTAGAAGACTTGTCGGAACCCCATTCCCATTCGTTGGAATATGTGGAATAGCGATTCTCTTGTTGAATTTTGGCAGCTTTGATTTGTAAGGCTTCTTTTGTCCTTTGGGTGTGGACCTTGGAAGTTAAGAAACCAAGTCCCTTCGAGCGTTCCTTCTTGAAAGTCAATTCAGGTTGTAAAGGTTCAATGATGCCTTCCTTTCGTAACCCTAGAGGGCTTTTTCCATCATACCCGAATTTTTGTAAAATTTTGAAGCCTTTGCCATATTTCTCACATTGTAGATTGACGTGATCTTGTGTTTCCTCTTCATCGTCTCTGAAAAGCATTTGGTATAAATCTTCCTCTTCTAGTTCACCCCATCTTTGAAAGGTAGTAGGGTCCCATTTGAGCGTCATGATGGAGATTCGCTTGTTAGGATATGGTCTTCCATATTCTTTTGGGGAACTCATGACTTGTCTTAGGTACATGGTCTGATTGAAAGTATATTCCCCCATGCCTTTGTCCTGAAACTTGCCTCTAAGCTCACCTTGTTTGGATGTCGAAGGTTTTAATGACTCAGGATCAATGTATGCCGACGAAGGAACAACTTCCCGATTACTAGGAATGATGGTCTCAGTCTTTGATTTCAGGTTATTGCAATATATGAATGGATTAGGATCACCATTAACTGTTACCTCCACTCCATTATGAGGAAACTTAATGCATTGGTGATATGTGGATGGAACTGCCCTCATTTCATGGATCCAAGGACGTCCTAACAATATGTTATAAGTGAGATTTAAATGCAGGACTTGACAGACCACATCCTTTGTAACTGGCCCAACTCTGAGAGGTAAGATGACTGTACCCTTGGATGAAAGCTCTTCATCATCATATGCCTTAATGGTGATCTTGTTTGTAGAATTCACAGCTTTATCAGAATATCCCAATTGTGTGATAGTGCTTAATGTGCAAATGTTCAGACCTGCTCCTCCATCTATCAAGACTCGTTTTATTCGATGTTTGTGTATGAAGGCTTCAATGTGTAATGGCGCATTATGCGGCTGACTTACAGAGGCGTCATCAGCTTCTGTGAAAGTAAGGGAGTGTGGAATGGAAAGGTATCCCACCATGGCTTGAAACTGGTCCACGTTTAGATCAGTAGGGACAACAGTATCTCTCAAGATTTTGTCAAGAATGGCTTTATGTGCGGGAGATATGCATAATAGTTCAAGAATGGAGATGAGCGCGGGTGTCTTCCCTAGCTGTTCTACAAGGTCATACTCAGGTTTGGTTGATGAAGAAGTGGTGTTTTTAGTTGGAGCACCTTGAAAAGTTATTTTACCTCAGCGGGTTGTAACATGACATTCAAAGGTAGGTTCAGAAGAAGATCCAACACCTTTTAGGACAATCTTGGGTCTCTGGGTAGAATTCTCAGACGTCTTGTCCTTGATGATAATGGTAGAGACATAATTGTCCATCGAGATGTGATTGATAGTTGAATCATAGTTGTAGGATGCTCTGGTATAGTTGGTTTGATCCTCTGTGGCTTTAGCTTTTCCCTTGTCATGTTTTGGGAATGGTTCCTTAAACATCTCATGTTCTTGATTGGATGAATGTCCCTCAATCTCAATATCACCTCTATCAATGAGATCTTGTATGATGTTCTTCAGTCGATGACAATTTCCTGTCTTATGACTCTTGCTCTTATGAAATTCACAATACTCATCATCGTTCCACCAATTTGGTTTAACCTTTGGTTCATATGGAGGAAAATCTGGAACTGTGATTACCTTGTTTGCCACTAGCTTCTTGAAGACTGACTCAAGTGGTTCTCCCAATGGGGTGTACTTCCTTCATGATCTGGAAGTTGTTTGAGTATTCACTTGATTGTTTGTAGAACTCGATTCCAAAAAGATGACTTTGGGTCGCACTATGTTGGCATCAACAACACCATCATTGACTGTGTTCTTGTTTTTATTCCAAAATCTTTGCTTGTCTTTGCCTTTAAAGTCATCTTTGTTTTCCTTGAATATTTTAACGACTCCTTGTTCAATTAGGACCTTTTCTGTCGCTAAGCCTTTTTCTACGACATCCTTGAAGGTAGACAAGCAAGCTTTCCTTAGATCATAGCCAATCTCTTTGTTAACATTTTGGGTGAACATTTCTACCATTTGTTTTTGTGGAATTTCACAAGAGCATCTGCTAGCTAGATTTCTCCATCTTTGTAAAAATGATGCAAAAGATTCTCCCTCTTTTTGCTTGGTGTTGCACAAAGTAGTGACTGATATGTCTGTCTCTATGTTGTAGGAGAAATGTTGAATAAATGCCTCTGCTAGATCACCCCATGACTTAATTCCAGGTGGAAGTTGGGAGAACCATTCCATAGCTTGATCACCTAAGCTTTGTGGGAATAATCTCATCAAATATGTCTCTTCTGCTGCTACCTCAATGCAAGCTGTGAAAAACTATCTTATGTGCGCCTTAGGATCCCCTTTTCCTCTATACTTGTCAAATTTAGGCGTCACAAAGTGTGTAGGAAATGGAGGCATTGGAATGCTCTTGTCAAATGGATAAGGACATATGTCTCTCATTGTGTATGTTGGCTTTGGTGTATTTATGTCCTCCATTTTCTTTTGTAAGTCCCTGATTTGTTGCTCCAAATTGCTCTTAGGTGGAGATCGACTTCTTGGACCATATCCTATGTTCGAGGTACCCATTGGAGGGGGTGCATGTTGCATATATGGATGATATTGATCATACACATGTTCATATGGAGGAGGTCTATAATGATGCTGCGTATATGGACCACTTGGTATAGATTCATGTTGAGGAACACCATATCTATTTTGTGCATGTATACCATATTCTACAGGCATGTCATGTTCCATTGTGTTGCCCCCAAATTTGACATGAGGTTTCCTTGTGTCCAAATTTTGAGCATGCCTTTGAACATCCAATTGCTTTGATGGTTGATCCTTAGCATTAGTATGTGATTGAGCATATTTTTCTCCATAAGACGTCCATAATGGTCTACGAAGGTGAGTATCATGTGTTTGACCATGTGTATGTGGGACCTTTGGTTTTTGAAGCAAAGCTGATGGTGATTCAGGTACCATGTGTGGTCCTCTATTTCCTCCACTATTAGGTCTCCTTTGATCCATATTGGAGTGAGGTTGTTGCAAAGGTCTATGTTCCATTATTTGAGACATGTCAAAATCATGAGGTATCTTGGCTCCACTTTGTGCCATCATTTGTAAGAAGTATTGTCTATCCCTCCTCATTATTTCCTCAACCAATCGATTGAAATGGGGATTCATGATGGATTCTTCCACATCTGCTGAATGTACTGAAAAGTTGTCCACATTGTCATTGTGTGTAGCATTGTTGTTTATAGTGTCCACGTTCTCAACATTTGGAATGTTTCTATAGACATCCATGTCAGGTAATGTAGTATGATCAGAATTGAAAAAGATATCATGTCATACTCATAAGAACTCATGTTTGCGGACTCTTGAGCCTCTTTAGTTTCTCTCCTAGATTTTTGAAGACAGGTTTCAACCATGAACTAGGTATTGACCAAGATGTGAGAGACTAGATGAAAAATGGAAAGAGTATGGAAGACCAAGAGTTGAATGGAATGTAAATGAATCTGAAGTGTACTTGCAATGTCCAAAGTGTAAAACCAAGTATGTATGTAGTAGAGTAGGTGTGACTTCCAAAGAAAGGATAGTTTCTCTTGATGAGGTAAGTTGACCTTGACTCTAAGTAAGACCAAATGAGACCCAAAGGTAAGAAACCTTGATGAGGAACCACTTAGCAAAGTGTTGTTGTATGTAGTGTGTTGACAAAGTATGATGAGGACAAGCAAGTGACCTTTTGACTCAAGTTTAGACAAATGTGAATGTAATGTAAGATGTGAAGCAATGATAGACTTTGTGAGACCCAAGGACAGGTTGAATGCTAGATGAAAACCTGGAGAAATAACCTAGGAAGCTTAAGAAATCCGAAACTGACTGTGTTTGTTTGCTGGATTGTAACAGTTTTTCAATTATGGACACAGACGCGCCTGTATACTTCACAAACACAGTTTCCTGACACAGACGCTTCTCTGCTTAACACAGATGCGCTTCTGGGATTTTTTTACCAAAATGTAATGTTGACCTGACTAACTGACCAGCCCAAACAACTACCCTTGTGGTGCTTTTATAAACACAAGCTCCCACAAAACCACCAAGTGGTATTACATCAAACCATGTGACAATCAAATATAATATTTTTCCTACCCACCCTTGACCCACATTTAATATTGGGTACTTCATCACAATTATATTCCCCAATATTAAATAAATACACTATAATAATACCAATGTGTCAATACAACTCATCAAGTGGTTACAAGAATATTCCAAAGGAATCTCTACATGTTGCACGTCCATCTAGGTGCTCCTAGGTGCAACAATACAATATGATATTACAATATAATTCCACGTCCACCTCACACAATAATAAAATAATACAACAATAAAAAATTATAATGCAAGGTGTACAACACCATTTTCCCAACAAGAATGATGTAAAATCACTTTTAGGAGGATCTTAAGGATGACAATAATCTTGCTCTTAGTAGCTAGGAACCAATGGGGGATGGTAAGGATTCGCTAAGTGAAGGATGATAACCTAGATGAGCAAGACCCTTAACACTAGAGTTGTGCTCGTGACTTAATTGCAATCTTTTCCTTTTAAATTTGGTGAATTGGTGACTTGATGGCTATTTATTTTATAGGGTAATTCTCATTCTTCTATGACTATTTTTAACTTTTAGGGTCACCTATTTTTTTGATCTCCATGTTATTGTTTTGACTTTTGTATATGATTCCATGTTACTCATTTTTTTTAGAATTGGACTAAATTTTTTAGCTCTTGGTATTCATATATGGTAGATTTAAAAAAATAATGTATTACCTCTCTATCAATATAATATGTTGAACTCTCTTATCAATGCAAATATTATACCCTCTAACAATACATGTAATAATATAATAAAGAAGACTACTATAATGAAGAAGGCAAATCCATTGCCATTCTTGATTCTCATGAAAACAAAGGTAACCGGAGTAATGAATTAAAAACACTTATAAAAGTTTCCAAAAATATTGTTAACAAATGCCAAATAACACATGCTATCTTGTTTTTTTGGCTAAAGGGTTTTATATCAAACCCACATAATTGTTTAGATACTTGATACAAAAGCATGAGCCTTAAGCTGAAACCTCTTTAGCTAAGAGTCAAGATTTCAGGGTTATCTATTTTTCCAAAGTTGCTTAGAGTATGATTCAACCTTATCCCTTATGGTATTAGGGCCTTCCATTCAATAAGACTTGAACCTCGGTTGACTCATTGAGAATCATTTTACCAATAGACCAAGAGCCCATTGACAACTATGCTATTTTTGATGAAAATACTATACTAGAACATAGCCAAATCCTAAATAGAAATAATAGGATCACATAACAAACAAACAAACAAAAAACCTCTACATATGTTATCTTCTCTTTTATTAAATACATATTTAGAAAATTATTACTCAAGGAGTTTACCAGTTCAAAGACTTGTGGGATTTTAATTCTCTAGTGTGGGCTACTTGACAAAACATTAAGGCAACTTTGTTTTAAGCAACATGTTTAAAGGGTTTGTTATTTTTGTGAAATCCCGGTCCTTATTGAGCTAGCCATGAAACTTTGCACTCCATTAAAATGTGATTTCTCATAAGATTGATGGTGGTTGTCTACTCAACAAAAAAAAGCCCACATAAGTCTCTTGCCTACATTATCTTTAAATCTTATTAGATTCAATAAAAAATGGAAATATAAATTTTCAAGAAAAGGCATGGAAAATGTTAAGTGCTAATATTTGGCAACCTAAAGTTAGGCCAATTCTTAAATTCTCGCTTGGGAGATTTTACATTTCAAACTGCCTATTGGTGACAAGTTGAGATGTATGATGGTTCAACTAGATAAATTCCATTTTTCCATCATAATGAAAAGTTTAAAACATATTTTTGGGGATTGTGCATGGACTACGAAAAAATGGAATGCTATTTTTTATTATCTGCCCACAATTTTTTTATCATGTTTTATGTTGGAAAGAAGCTATTCTAGGCTTAAGCCTTGAGAACAATATTGTGGTTGATTATATGAGGCAAATAATATTACTTAACAAATGGAAAAGTAGATGCATGGTTGTTTTCAAACCATGATGTTCACCAAGAAGGTGAAATGCTTAAGTTTTATTTTGATATCATTTTTTAGACTTTAGTTTTTGTACTCTTAGGTGTAAGGAGGTCCCAAAAGAACAAATGAAGATCAACAATCATCTAGATAGATCCAAGGTTCAATTATTGCAAGTCCATATAAGTGATACTCTTTGTTCCAAACAACTTCAACAAATTTTAAAATTGCTTCTGGTTTTGATTGTGTATCCTTTTTTTACATCAACGTTTTGGATCATACTCTGTGATCCATCATCAGGATGCTAAGAGAATACAACGTGATATGAAAGATTGTAAATTGCAGACTAAGACCCCATTTGGGTTGCATTTGAAGGAAAGGGGGAAGAGAAAGACAAAAACACATAGAACGAAGGGAGGGAAAGATTAAAAAGACTAGGTTAAGAAAACAATTAAAAAATAGAAAGACAAAGAGAACTCAAAAACAAAGATAAACACCAAGAAAAATGAAAGGTTAAAAATCAAAGATAAAAAACAAGACAAATGAATAAATAAGAAACCTAAAGCAATGAGTAAAAACCAAACAATAAATAAGAAATAAGAAATAAATAAAATACACACACACAAAAGAGATAAAAAAAACTATACAAATGAATAAATAAGAAACCTAAAGCAAAGAGTAAAAAGCAAACAAATATATAAAGACAATGAGAACACCAAAAAATGTTAAAATAATAATTTAGAAATAGTTGGCTATGTTTTGTAATGGTTTTATGCCCCACTAGAACTATTCTTGTTTCAATATCCTTAGTTTTGTTATAGGAATCTTTATTGTTATGGACTTATGTTCCGTCGAAACTGTTGATTGAATGAATGAATGAATGAGTTTTCATGACATCCATGAGACCATCAATCGTGGGACCAAGAACAACATTGTTAACAATTTTCAGGTTCTTTTCATTGCCAACGCTTCTATTTGCATCTTGATCAAGAAGCCCACAATTTTGTGAAGTTTTGCCTCCTCAAATAGCTCCTTTAGACCCCTTCAAATTGTCCTCATACTGAGTACAAATATCCTCATATGCTACACACTCAAAGATGAAGTGCCATTCAGTTTCTACTGCCCCTTTATTGTAGAAAAAACAAGTTCTTTCCTCCCATTCCTCCTTAGGGACCATCCATCTACCCATCTCACATCTAAGATGGTGGGACTTGGTTATGATCTGAGCAATAAGAAGTCCAACCTTTAATGATATCAGATTTTCATAATTCATAATTTCATATAACTCTATATTTCTAGGTTAGACTATGTGAAAGTTTTGAATCAATGTTTTTGTAGCTAGGAAATAGGAAATCATCAAAGCAAATATCAATAATAGCTCAATCACAAAAGCAGATTGCAATGATCAATCCTAACACACTCAATAAAGACATGAAAATGAAGCATTCAAAACTAAAGACTATGCAAACCAAATGTAGATCTAAATGCTTCCTTCATGCGGCTCCATTGTCCTTCTTTCTTCTCCAAATAGCCTTTTGTTTGTGGATCTCACCTTCAAGTGCACACACATGAGATGAAAGCAAATAAACAAGATCGTGGTGCAAGGGTACTCGAAGCGTGATTGATTTGACAAAGTGACTATTAGATCATATGATTATTAGATTGAGATTGAAGAAATTCATCCAATTTATAGACAAATTGGAGAAATGATCAAATTAGCATGATTCAATTCAAATGGAAATTGTAAATCAAAAATGTCAATTATGACAAATTATGCACTTTCTATGCAAAATTGATTGATTGATAATTTATGACAAACTATGACAAATTTCTATGTCAAAAATTGATTGATTGTCAATTATGACAAATTATGACAAATTGAAATGTCATTCCCATGAAATTAGGAGAGAAATAGGAGGAAATTGAAATTAGGAATTAGAAAATTAGAAAATTAGAAAAAAGAGGAAAATTAGGAATTAAGAAATTAGGTGAATTGATTAATAATTTGTCATTTATCAATTAATTCACAAAAAGAGGAATAATTAGCCAATTAAATTAAACATTTAATTGCGATGAGAGGACTTAGGATAAAATAAATAATTTATTAATCCTAAAGGGAGAAATGACAAACAAGGTTAAATGATTAAATCACGAAACCCTAGAAGATGAATTAGCAATGCAAGGATGACAATTAGGTCTTGATGAAAGATAATTGACTCGATCATGATTCTGATGACAAATTGATCAATGTGATAAAATGATTTGATTGATAAATGTGCCAATTGATGAGGAACAATGACTAATTGATCCAAATTGACATAATTAAGACAGACAACGGTCGATGGCAAATTAATCGCAAAATGACAAAATCGACAAGATAACAAGGATCGATGACAAAATAGATCGCATGATGACAAGATTGATGACAAATCGATCAAAAGACAAGAATCGATGACAAATCGATTGCATGGTGACAAGATTGAAAAATGACAACGATCGATGACAAATCGATCGCAAAACGACAAGATTGAAAATGATAAGGATTGATAAGAGGACAAAACCCTAATTAGGATTGACGATGTCCAAAATGATGACAAATGATCACGCACATTGATGCGATAGGATAAGATCGATCAAAATCATGACTGGATAGTGTTGTCGACAAGACCAAATTTGAGAGCGAGACGAATGAAGAATGTAGAAGAATGACTCGATGCTCACAAATGATAAAGACCAAGTGCGAATCATAGGAGAAATGTTAATGCGACGCAAAAACCTAAAATGAGGCAATGCGCAAATGTTAAAGTATGATTCCGCAAGCGTTGACCATTTTTAGTTGTCTACATTTTGCCCCTCTTTGAGACAATGCGATTTTAAGCGTTGTTTCAAAGAACAATAATGAAAATGCCCCAGACGCTGACAATGACATATGCATGCCCCCTCGAGGAATTGGCCGGAAACATGCAAAAAAGAGGCCAATTGATCGATAAAAATGATAGGATCAAACGGATTGACAATCGGATATCGGATGCATGAAGGACAAGCAATTAAAGATGCAAAAGACCACGACCAACATGAGATGGAGAGAGGGCACGTCCATCTATGCACTGACGAAGATCTATAAATGAGACCAAGAGAGTGAAAATTGCTCATTTGCACTAGCCCAAGAAGAGGATTTGTTGCTCTGGAAAAGGACACTTGCAGAGAGATGGTGAACATTTCAATGGAAGATCACCTCAGAGAATGTGTACGCACGTACAGACAACCAGACGACGCAGGAGCAGCGGTATGTATCTCAAAAACCCATGTTTTCAATTTTATGAATTTGACTTGCTTGCGGGACATTGCGGGGCCCACAGAAAATGCAAAAATTGAATTTTGTGCTTGTGTAGGGCGAATCCTGCGCTTGTGTAGGGTCTTCTGTGCTTGTGTAGGGAAACACAGGCGTAGAACATGTGACACAGGCGCAGGATACACAACACAGGCGTAGTTGTGCCCTGGGAACTCAATTTAGGTCAAAAACAACATGCAAATGATCCAAAAAGGGGGGATAAGGGTAGGATAGGTTAGAATAGATGAAAAACACCCTGATTTAGACATGAAATGAGGAAATGCAACCCATAGGAGCAAAACCTAAAACTGACAAATAATGCCCCAATTGTGATGCAGAGTCGACAGTATCCGTTGATCACACAGGAGAACCAACCTGACTGCTTCATGCTACGACATAGACTCAGGAGCACGAACAGAGATACATTAGCAGGACTTGGGATATACTATGTCACTTTCATGCCCGAGATTAGGGAAAACATAGGACTACTTACCGCATTGGCAGAGCGATGGCATTCAGAGACCTCCTCATTCCATTTGGCGACGGGAGAGGCGACTGTGACACTAGAGGATGTATGGTGTATCCTCTGCATTCTGATTCATGGAGAGATGGTAGAGTATGACCCAGTGATAGGGAGAGACGTGTTGTGCAGATTATTTGAGTGCGACGCAGATGATCTGGATATCGTAGAGAGGGAGATTGGTTGGGAGACCATGGCATCAGAGTATGATCGACGATACGTGGTGATAGCAGTGGTGATAACATGTCTATTAGCAAGAGATAGACGAGGACATGGATTCCCTATTGGATGGGGAAGAGTGCTAGAGCGGATGGCGACAGAGGGTACGGTGTATGCATGGGGACCATGTGTACTGGCTATGCTGTTTCAGTTGCATCAGATAGCATATCAGGGAGTGCAGACTTTGAGCTATGGAGTCACATTGTTGTAGGTATGGGCATTTGAGCACATAGCCATATGTCGACCGATTACAGAGAGACAGGTAGTACCACACTGACCATATGTGTACTGCTATGGGGGAGCACTGAGACAGGGTCCTTTTGGATACATATTATATTGGCGACACGAGCTAGACAGACTGAGAGAGTTCACATGGAGACCATATCGTGATTGCCCTGGATGGTCAGATGATAGGGATGAGCTACCGTATTGTAGAAAGGAGAGGTACTTGATTGGGCGACCAGTGAATCGCCAGAGAGTGATTGAGTTGTACCTGCCAGAGAGAGTCAGACGACAGTTTGGAGAGAGGCAGAATGTACCTAGGAGGACTGCACACTTTGCCCAATCTCACAGAGAGACGAGTCAGTGGGGGAGTATGATTCAACCACACATAGCATATGCTGACTTCTCATAGCTACAACAGAGACAGTGGGATTGGAGATCAGATGTGGCGGACGCCGGGATGACAGAGTATGAGAGATGGTTTGCACGACGACGGCCAGTGCCATTGACAGATCCAGACATTCCAGTACCTAGGCGACAGGAGGACTTCCCACTCGCTGGAGAGGAGGAGGGAGATGATGAGGACGAGGAGGATGAGGACGGTGATGAGGATGAGGGGGATGACGAGCAGGAGGCATTGCAGGATATACCCATAGAGCCGGAAACAGTTAGGACAGAGGAGATGGAGATGTGCAGGGCTACCATAGCGAGTCAACAGGATCACATTGCGACTTTAGAGAGAGAGCATGAGCAGTTCAGAGCGGAGACAGCCAGACTCACAGCGGCTCGAGACACAGCAATAGCTCAGGCACAACGAGAAGAACAGAGAGTCACTGAGTATATTGGATTGATTCGGGATGCCAGTGCATGGGAGATGGCACAGATGTTGGTAGAGACCGGAGAGGAGATACGCCATTGGAGGACACTATATGAGAGTGCAGTTCCACCAGAGCAGAGAGCAGCTTCATATCGGGCACGATCGAGGACAGAGAGCAGGGCACGCTCTCGGAGGTCATTGAGCAACATGGGGGTGAGTGGACCTATGAGACCACCACAGCCAGGACCAGGAGGGACATCATCCGTAAGACATGGCAGGGATGAGGAGGACAGAGGGAGCACCCAGTGACAGAGGCACGTGCTCCTTAGGACAGACAGTGGACATTATGTAGTTTGACATTTTTGTAGTCAGCCTGTAGGCCATACTTAGGACAGACAGTCCAATTTTGTACTCCGATATTATGATGATATATGATATGCATCAATATGATGGGATGCAATGTGTTATGACTTATGTTTATTTTCCATGTATGGATGACTCATGCACTGTTTATGTACCATTGTGGAACATGTATGAATGTATGGATGTATTTTTTTATGTGTTTTTTTGATGCATTGATAAAATGAAATGGATAAAATGCTTGATACGATGCTTAATATAATGCAAATGTACTAACCGAATGGATGCAGGATGCAGCATATGTGTTTGGGGAAATCGAAGCACTAGATCGAACTGACTATCCGAACTGACGGAAGAAATGTTAGTAAGAAGAAAAATGAGACGGAGGACAGTTAGAGACGAAGAAAAACTTGCTTTCACTAATGCACTTTGTAGGTGAGAACCTTTATTTTAATGTAGCAAAATGGATGCGTAGCATCATGGCATTGAAGGCCAGAGCTGAAATGCAACCCTTTTTGCAAAAGACAGACACATCACAAACAAAACAACAATCACAAAAAAAAAGAAAGGGACCATGAACCATCCCAGTCACTCTAAATCACTCAGTGACATCATCGAGCAACATAGGAACATGACCGAAGCCAAAAACAAATCAGTAAAAAGATAAGATGCACAAATTCCAACAAGTCAAACAAACATCTTGATCTTCATTGTCAAAAGTTGAAAGTGCTGATAGGACAATCATGTTGTCGGGTTTCAGGGAATGCAGTACTTCGTCTAAGACAGGACACAGTCTGGTTTCGAGTATACCACACCCTGTATAAGACCCATGATAGTAGAGACAAGGACAAATGATAGTGAGGTTGATTGATATGACAATTTTGATCAATTGGAATGTTTGGTTTGATTGAAAAAGTTCATTTGTTAACGCATGATTTCATTAAAGCACAGTGTATGATTGCGAGTGTCGTTGGAGGGATGCTCAGTGATTTGTCTTATGCACAAAAGGGATATTTTTATGTTTTGTTTTTCGAGTTTTTACAATTTTTTTGTTCGTTTTTTCAGGACTTTTTTTGATTTTTTTGATTTTTTCAGAACATTATTCAATTTTTTTGAATTATTTCAGGACATTTTTTTGAATTTTTTTGAATTATTTCAGGACATTTTTGAATTATTTCAGGACATTTTTCAATTTTTTTTGAATTATTTCAGGACATTTTAAAATTTTTTTGAATTATTTCAGGACATTTTTCAATGCAAAAGTTCCAGTGATTGATCATGACAAGGGGAACGCACCCAATGCCTAGCGGAAAGACATATAAAGCGACCAGGACTAAAACATATGCACAAGAAACGAAGTAGGACAATGATGTTGACCAATCACAGGCCTAGAACAGAACATTGGGTCAAGACAAAGATAGACGTGATAAACCGGCCGAGAGAAAGCATAGCTTAGACGTCATGACAGATGGCAGAGCAACGATCTCATCTTACACATGGCACCTGTTTGCTAGGTTTTCACTAGAGGGCGAATCATTTTTCTTTACTCTTTTGTTCTTTTTTCACTTTCTTTGTATTTTGCTTTTTTCACTTTTTTTGTATTTTGTTTTTTTCACTTTTTTTGTATTTTTTCAGGATCATACTTGAAGAAGTGCTGATAGAAAATTAGGCCGAGTACTTGCGAAGGTGCGTGCTATTGACAGGATCAGACAAAGGTTCACCTTCTGGAGTGGCAAGCAGATATGCCCTCGAGCCATAGGCTGCAGTCACTATGAAAGGCCCAACCCAATTAGGTTCAAACTTTCCTTTGATGATGTCAGTAGACTATGCATTCTTAGGGTTTGCCTTTAAAACCAGATCTCCCACTTCGAAGTGTCGCCCTTTGACCTTCTTATTATAAGAGCAACGGAGACGGTTTTGATATGCTTGCAAATGTGTCAGGGTTGTCTGACGTTTCTCATCTAACATTTCAAGTTGGTGCAACCAAGAGACTCTATGTGTCTCATCATCAATCAGATATTGCAAGGAAACATGCAAGGAAGGAATCTCTACTTCCAAGGGTAAAATAGCTTCCGCACCATACACCAAGGAATAAGGTGTTGCGCCAGTAGGTGTGCGGATAGAAGTGCGATAGGCCCATAGTGCTGGATTCAACCGAACATGCCAATCTCAACTAGCGTCATTGACAACCTTTTTCAGGATCTTGATAATAGTTTTATTTGATGCTTCGGCTTGACCATTCCCCTGTGGATAGTATGGACTGGAGAAACGATGTTGGATATGAAACTTTTCACAGAGTTCCTTGACATCTTTATTCTTGAAAGGATGACCATTATCTATGACTATGGCAAGGGGAACCCCATACCGGCATATGATATAATTCAATAAGAATTTTGAAATTTGCACACTAGTGATATAGGTCATGGGGATAGCCTCGATCCATTTTGTAAAATACTCTGTGGCTGTAATGATGAACTTGTGTCCATTTGCAGATGTCGGGTGAATCTTGCCAATAAGATCCAATCCCCATTGAGAAAAGGGCCACGGAGATATGACAGAATGAAGCTCTTGGGCTGGTGCATGAATGTAGTTTCCATGAATCTGGCATTTGTAGCACTTCTTAACAAAATCTTGAACATCTTTTTCCAGAGTGGGCCAATAATACCCAGCACGAATCAACTTTTTAGCTAAGCTCAGACCATTGAAATGGCCCCCGCATATACCATCATGGACCTCATGTAAAGCCGTTTGTGCTTCGTCAGAATCCAAACACCTGAGGAGGGTATGGTCAAAGGAACGACGGTAAAGGGTGTCGGCAATGATGACATATTTGGCTATCTGTCGGATGAATGCCCGACATTGGTTAGCGGAAAGGTTAGGTGGTAAGATTTGGGATTTCAAATATTGATATATATCATTGTACCACGGGAAGTTGGGACCAACAAGAACGCACATCACATCTACTGTCGAAATGTCAAAAGAAGGAACCAACATTGTTCAACTAAAAATTCACATTTGTCCATATTGTGGGGCATATTCAACATGGAAGCAATCGTAGCCATCGCATCTACCGACTTGTTTTGCATTCTTGGAACTTGATTGAAATGGATAGCTGTGAATTTTGTCTTGAAGAAGTCTACCATATGCTTATAAGGAATAAGCTTTTCATCTTTTGTTTCGTAGTCATCATTCACTTGTCGGATGACTAATTGAGAATCTCCATAGATTTGCAAATGTGTGATATTCCAGTGGACCGCTACTCGGAGTCCTGTGACCAGTGCTTCATACTCTGCAATGTTATTGGTATAATGAAAAGTGATTCTGTAGGACTTGGGAATAACATCACCTTGAGGGGTGACAAACAATATGCCTGCTCCAGACCCGAACTTGGTATGGGACCCATCAAAGTATAACTTCCATTCATTAGAAGATGTAAGAGCAAAGACTCATTCATCTAGAAAATCGGTCAACATGGGATCATCATCATAAATAGGAGCCTCTGTGAGTTGATCTGTAATGACTTGTCCTTTTATCGCCTTTCGCTCCATATATTCAATATCAAATTCACTGAGAATCATAACCCACTTTGCTAGGCGACCCGTCAAAGCTGCTCTGCTAAGCAAGTATTTTAGAGGATCAATTTTTGCAACCAACAATGTTTGGTGATTTAACATATAATGTCGAAGCTTCTGTGTTGCAAACACCACTGCTAAGCATGCCCGTTCAATAGTTGAATAATTCAGCTCATAGCCTACTAGTGTCTGGCTGATATAATAAATAGCTCACTCTTTGTCGTTCTCATTCTGTTGGGCCAAGAGAACTCCTAGTGTCGTTTCAGTTGCAGAAATATACAATAAAAATGGTTTTCCTTCTATAGGAGGCATTATGATAGGCGGCAACAGCAAATAGTCTTTGAGAGCTTGAAAGGCTGATTGACATTGCTTAGTCCATTTAAAAGCGACACCTTTATGCAATAGATGTTGGAATGGATGACATTTGTCAGCCAACCGAGCTATAAAGCGACGGATTGACTGGAGCTTTCCTTGCAAACTGCGTAGTTGCTGGAGATTTGAAGGTGGAGGCATATCCATTATTGCTTTAACCTTGGTAGGGTCAACCTCAATGCCTCTATGAGAAACAATGTACCCTAGTAATTTGCCAGCTATGACACCAAAGACACACTTCTTTGGATTGAGTTTGGGCTTGTAGGTCTCCATTCGGTCAAAGATTGGGCCCAGGATGGCTAGATGACTATCTCTTGTGACAGATTTGCATAATAAGTCATCAACATAGTCTTCCATCAAAGTATGCATGAAATCATGGAAAATTGTCATCATTGCTCTTTGATATGTTGCGCTTGCATTTTTAAGACCAAAGGGCATCACGTTCCAGCAATAGGTACCCCAAGCACAGGTGAATGTTGTCTTATGTTGATCTTCAGGAGCAATGCGAATTTGGATATAGCCGGAGAAACCATCCATCAATGAAAGCATCTCATATCCAGCAGCCATGTCCACTATGATGTCTATGTTTGGTAGTGGAAAGTCATCTTTAGGGCATGCTTTATTGAAATCCCTAAAATCTGTATAGATTCTGATGCCCCCAATTACCTTGCTAACTGGTACTAAGTTTGAAATCCAATCTGCATAATCGATGGGTCTGATAAAGCCCACATCCAGTAATTTTTTCAGTTCTACCTTGACCAAAAGAGCCACCTAGGGATGCATCTTTCTAAGTTTCTGTTTGACAGGCTTGGCATCTGCTTTCAATGGCAAATGATGAAGGACTAATTCTGGATCAAGGCCAGGCATGTTTGCATAGGACCATGCAAAGCTGATCTTCTTCTCAAGAAAGAAATTGACAAAATCTATCTTTTCCTGTTGTGATAGAGAAGCAGCAAAATGAATGACCTCAGGGTTGTCAGGTGTACCCAAATTGATTTCCTTGGTCATTTCCACAAGCAATGTTGATTTGTCCTGACTTGATAGAGGTATGTCCACTCTTCCACCTTTGGGCGCCTCAAAGAGGTTTTCACCCGCAGGTACGTCTTTTATTTTTACTTTTGTATGATCAGAGAGTGCCTTACGGTTTTCACTCAAAGATCTATTCTTTTGATTTTTTACTTTTTCTTTTCTTTTTTCATTTTGATGACTGGAAGATGGCGTTGACTCCCCAAAATATGTTGTGGAATCTATGTCAATAGCAAATCCTGCCTTATGATCACCTTGTGGTATGCCTTCCCGTAGTCCAAGGAATTCTGCAATTGCTTTGTCATTTTGAAAACAGTCCAATGTGAGTGGTTCTTGTTGGTCATGTTGGATAAGTTGGGGATAGACGAGGGGCATGTCATCATCGGTTGTCAGGAGAGAGAGGGTTGATATGGTAAGGATATGAACATCTGTGGTATCACTATTTGAACTGCTTGTATCTGATTCGGAGCTTGGATCCCATAATGACTCTATCCAAGCATGAGGACATGTTTTAGGAAGAGGAGTTATTTCATGTTTGTCTTCCATAGGCAAATTGTCAGGGTCAAGGAACATATTGTCAAGGGCATAGGAGCTAGAAGAAAAGGAACTCCACTCCCATTCATTGGAATCAGTTTTGGGTCGGGTATCCTCAGGTGTTATTTCATCGTCAGAGTCACGCCCTTTTCTACACGTGGGCACTTTGGTAGATGAGGATCCAATTCGCAATGGTACAAAACCTAACCCTAAAGTTGGGGGTCGCATCTTGGGTATAACAAGTTCTAGCCTTCCATTGTTGTTCAGGCCTAAGCCACTGCAACCGTCATATCCTTTCTTTTGCAGCATAGTAAATCCTTTGTAGTACCGTTCTACTGGCAACCTGACAGGTGGGGTCTCAGTTGGATCTTTGTAAAGCCAATCTATGACATCATCATCTAAAGTTTCTTTGTCAAGTTCACCCCATCTTGTAAATGTAGTGGGAGGCTGATATTGAATAATGACCTTAGGTTCCTTTTGCAATAAATGCGGTTTGCCATATGATTTTGGAGATATTGGTAAATTCCCGATGAGGAATGTTTGATCCATTGAATATTCTCCACATCCTTGGTCCTGTATCTTCAATTTTCCTTTGACAACATCTAACAATTCATTAGGATCCACATAACTATGTGATTTGGCCTTTCTATTGAATGGGACTTGCCGCTGAGGGGTATCCTTTAGAGTAGCACATAATTGAAATGGATTAGGATCTCCTGGAATTGTTATCTCAGTTCCATTGTAAGGATATTTTAAACATTGATGATAGGTGGATGGAACTGCTTTCATTGCATGGATCCATGGACGGCCAAGAATCATATTGTAAGGGAGATCAAGGTCCAAGACTTGCAAAAAAGTGTTTTCTATCACTGGACCGACTCTGATAGGCAATGTAATTATCCCTTTGGATGGGCGCTCAACATCATCATATGCTTTGATTGTTATTCTTTTGGAAGCATCAATGTCATTTGTTGTATAACCAAGGCCAATGACCACTCTCAAGGTACAAATATTAAGACCCGCTCCGCCATCTATCAAGACTCGTCGGATTTTGCAGTTATGGACAAAGACTTCAAGGTGTAAAGGATCATTGTGAGGGATCTTATCAGGTGAGATATCATTATCAGAAAACGCGACATTTTGGGAAACAGCTAGATGTCCAATCCGGGCTTGAAACTGGTCAACATCAATATCTGTCGGGACAGTGGACTCAATTAAAGCTTTATCCAGGACTGCACGATGCATGGGGGACATTTTCAACAACTCAAGGATTGATATTTGTGCAGGTGTCTTTCCTAGATGATCCAAGAGATTATACTGACTTGCAGGAGTTGGTTTGGAAGGAGCTGCAGGAGCTCCTTTCAGGACTATTTTAGATCGACGAGTGGTAACTGCACAAGAAGGATCTTGTCCCTTTATTCTTAAGGTGGAAACATACTCATTTGGCGCGTGAAAACAATTGATGACATTGTTATAACCAGTATTTGCATAATTTGTTGTTTGGGTAGAGTTTGAAGAAGACGCTTTACCCTTGTCATGATCAAGCAAAGGAGTTTTGAAAATAGTATGATCAGTGTTAGAGGTCGCATGGGGTGGATCTACCTCAATTACTCCTTGCTCTAACAAATCTTGAATCATATGTTTCATTTGAAAACATGACGCGGTTTTATGTCCTTTGGACCGATGATATTCACAGTATGCATTATCATTCCACCAATGCGGTTTTACCACTGGTTCTGCCTTGATATCTGGTAGCTTAATAAATTTTGCTTGTATTAATTGCTTCATTACCGACTCAATAGGCTCTCCCAATGGCATAAATTGTCGAGGAGGCCCATCCCTTGATCGGAAAGGTTTGCGTTGTTGGCTTTGTTGCTGGCCTTGTTGTTGATTATATTGTTGAAGATGCTGTTGGTATTGCGCCTGAGTGACATTGCTCGCTGGTGTTCGATTTTGTTCCATAGTTGACATATTAGGAACACTCAATTTCTTGATCGTGAATGGGGGTTGATTTGTATTCACCGCTCTTGCGTCAACAACTCCATCATTAGTGACATTCTTGTTCTTATACCAAAATCTATTTCTGTCCCCTAAATTGTTCGTGTTGTCACTGTCTTTGTTAAGCTTAATGATTCCTTTAGCTACAAGAGCAGTTTCAATATTCATCCCTTTCTTAATGAGTTTCTCAATAGTACTGGGACTTTTCAATTTCAGTTCATACATCATTTCTAGGACCAAATTTTGGATAAACAGATTCACTTGTTGTTCTTTAGGTATATCTAGGGAAGAACGACTGTACAAGCTTCGCCATCGTTGCAAGAAAGTCACTAATGGTTCACCTTGCTTTTGCTTGGTGCTGCATAAATCTGACATGTTCACGTCACTGTCGATGTTGAATGCAAAGTGAGATATAAACTTTTGAGCCAATTCAGACTAGGTCTTTATATTTCCTGGCAGATGCGAATACCAATCCATGGCTTGTCCCGTGAGACTTCGTGCAAATAATCGCATTAAATATGTCTCCTCATAACTCACTTCAGTACATGCCGCGAAAAATGCTCGAATGTGATCTTTTGGATTGCCATTCCCTTTATATTTCTCAAAATTAGGTGCCTCAAAATGTTTAGGGAATGGAGGCATGTGTAAGCTCTTGTCAAATGGATTAGGACATAAATCTTGATCTGTATACAACTTCTTTGTTCCTTTAGTTTCTAATGCGTCAACTTGTCGTTGCAATTTCTCAAGTTGTTGCACAATTGTATCAAATTTTGGAGGTCCATCATTGATCCCGGTGGGTACTCTTTGTCGATACATCATATTTCCAATCGGTTGTTGATGCTCTGAAATGGCCGTTTTTGGTGTCTCTGGCATATAATGTTCTTGGTACATCTCTTGTTGTTGTGGTTGTGCCATGCCTTGATATTGACCTTGTTGTTGGGCTTCTTGTAGCCTAGGTGGATATTGCAATTGAGTATGTTGTTGATATTGCACAGGCGCCAATTGCGGTTGTGAAGCATGATAGCTTGTTTGCCTTGGCACATATTGAGGCACATGTTGTTGATGCTGACGAATCGGAATTTGTTGACTTTGTGCCAATTGTTGTCGCGGTGTATATCCCATCATTTGCAAAAAAATTTGTTTAGGTGGTTTTTGTTGTTTCTCCTTAAGATGGGGTATAACACTTGCATTAACTTGCTGTGTTGTTTGTCCAATCCATTGTGAAGGTTGCAAGTTTGCCTTAACTTGTAATGGTGCCAAAGGCGCTGCAATTTGTTGTCGAATGCGATATTGTTGTTGTTGTACATTGCTTGTTTGCACATTCAATTGTACCTTTTGTGTATTACTCAATTGTTGCAACAATTGTTGTTGGTGCAGACCACTATCCATAGCTCTTTGTGTTGCCATTATCGAAGGATCTGTCGCAATAGTATTTGACAAATATATTGAACTTAACAGGACATAAGAACTTTGTTGCATCGTGGAATTGCTTTGGACATTAGTGATATCAGGCATTCCAGTCGTGAAGCTTTCTTGCATCTTAGATGTTGATCCAATTTTATGCATGTAAGGAACCACTTCTTGTTGAGGGATAGTTGTCAATATTTGCGCGGTCTTCATTTGATCTTGTTGCACAGGTGTCGTGTTGAATAATGGATTATTTATTGTTTCAAATGGTGACTTTTGAGGAATAATCACTATCAATGCTTTTGAAGCACGTTTACTCATCAAGGTAGGTTGAGTTTCTTGTTGCATATTTCCTTCGTTTGGATGCGGAGAGAAACTTAACAACTCACCACTTTGTTGTTTTTGCACATTGATTTGCTCACTTGAGGTGGTCACATTACTCATCATGTTAAGATATTTT
Source organism: Cryptomeria japonica (assembly GCF_030272615.1). Taxonomy (NCBI): domain Eukaryota; kingdom Viridiplantae; phylum Streptophyta; class Pinopsida; order Cupressales; family Cupressaceae; genus Cryptomeria; species Cryptomeria japonica. Next base: position 691,640,269 of record NC_081405.1, on the reverse strand, counting down.
TGTGGGAACATCTTAAAGACCTTGTTCAAGCATTTATCCATCTTTTTTGTCAACTTTGGATCTTGAAGGAACATGTCAATATTATCAGAAGCATCGGAATCTGATGAAGAATCTGGTTGGACATTTGGATTCATTTCTTGTTGAATGCCTTGATCTGAACCAAATCCTTGTGAAAGAGTTTGTTCTTCATGTAACGTTTGAATTTCATGTTGCAGGTTTGGTTGATTCCAATTGAAAGGTGCACTTCCTCTTGGAGTTGGTGGAACACTCCCATGTCTTGGTTTCATAGGTACAAACACTGGTTCATATAATGGAGGTGGTCCAAGTTGAACCATTCCATATGGTGGTAATGATGTGTTTGATAAATCTTCAATTTGCACTGTTTGACTAGTTTGAAACTGCGAATTTGATATGTTGTCAATGGGTTGATATGCTGGTTCACCCATCTTTTTAGATTTTGATCTTGTTTCAACAGGCATGTCACTTATGCAAATACAATATTTTTGAAAGTTTTCAAGGACAATATATGATATGCAACTAAATGCGAACTAAATGAATGAGAATGCAATCTATGGCAAGAATGCAACCTATGTTTTTGGTTGTTTTTCAAGATTTTGACAAACTTTTTGGAATGCAAATCTAAAAGAGACCTTTAGGAAATTGAAATGATGTCTAGACCTCAAAGGACAAAAGGACCAAGTGACAAAAAGACAAAATGACAAAGTCTCCCCTATATGCTTGGATACTAAGCTAGGTTTGACCAAATGACAATAATGACAAAAGAGAAAAGGTTTGATAAGGTTTAGACCTCCTAACAATGACTTAGGGTTTAGCAAAGATTTGGATTACTCAAGTATGACAAAACCTAGTTTTGACACTATATGCAAAGGGACAATTACTATGCAAGTGACCCTAATATGATATGATAATGACCTAAGCTTGATGAAGAGACCTAGGGTATGCAAATACAAATGTATGACAATGGTATTACTCTAATGCAAGAGGACACATGCAAAATGGATGACCCTTATTGATATGCAAAGGAGTATGACCTAGGTGAAACCTAACCTTGGTACTTGACAATGACTTTGCAAAATGCAACCTAGGATGAACCTAAATCTAAGTGACATGAATGTTGAGACAAGATTTTGAACAATGTTTGACAACCATGTTTGAAGGTGTTTTGAACTTTGTTGAATGAAATACTTCTGTGTTTAACCTTGTTTTGAATCAATTTGTCTTGTTTTTGAAATGAGATGCAATTCAACTTTTGACAAACAAAGAAAACAAGATATTTCAACTTAGACTCAATACAATCATGCTCATTCACACATTTCTTATGGTAGGCAAGGACATTAGGTACTTGAGAGGTAGACTTGTTATGGGATTCGAGGAGAATACATAGATGCTTGACCCCACGGGCTCCCCTCCACGACACTCACTTCTCAGGGCAGCCAAGCATCAGTCCCCATGGAAATCTCCCCATGGTGAACTTAGTATCTCTTCCAAGTATCTGAACTTGTCCTTCTCAAGCAACTAGAAGGATTTTTGGCCTCTAAAAACAAGGTGTTTAGTAAGGATTTATGTTAAGCGTTACTCCTTGATGTCACGCAAGCGTGATTGAGACATTAAGCCCATCAAGATACCAAACAAATGTAGTCGCAAAAGCACGATTTAGACCGTGAGGTCCTACTTAGATGTTGATATGAGAAAGAGTTCAAGGGTCATCACTTCCCAAGTAACTGCAATTCCCACATAACCCTTCCTTCAAAGCTTTCGTCCATCAGGTATTTGTTTATAGTGAGTTAGAATGCCAAGGTATTCTAGTCGTACTCACTTTGGGTCGTTCCTTTCTCATGATTGTCACTTGCTTGCAAAAGCAAATGGTCAGGAAGGCAGGCCCTCTAAAGGTGACACACAATCAAAAACATGAGCATGGTATTGAAGATCTGGATTTCTGATCACCCTAAGAAGGATGAGAGCATACTCTCCTACTCCAATGTCAAACTCAACAATCAAAGCAAACATAGATTCATTCCATCCTACTTAGAAATCATACTAGGTGCCTAAATATTAATTACAAACACAAAGTTTAGTTGTAGTCCAAGGCAACCTGCAAAACCCAAGTCAGAAGTTTGATATGTTTTAGTCTTTGACTATCGAACCTGCATAAAATGTGTTAGTAGTTTCATTTGTTGTCTTTGCCATGCGTATGCCAAGGTGCTGCATAGAGAATCAGTACCAAAAACCAAAAAGTAGAAAACATAATGCAAAACAAACAATTTTCAAGTAAAACAATATTTTTTTACCTCTGTTTTTGGACTTTACACAGGCGCAGAATGCATAACACAGGCGCAAAAGTCCCCAGAAAGCCCTGCATTACCCTGTTTTTGGGTTTTTGGCCTGCAAATCAACTCAAAAGGCACTCAAGACATGATTAGAGGGTTAGATGGTTAGTGTTCACGTCGGGTTCACCAATTAATGTAGCTAGGAAATAGGAAATCATCAAAGCAAATATCAATAATAGCTCAATCACAAAAGCAGATTGCAATGATCAATCCTAACACACTCAATAAAGACATGAAAATGAAGCATTCAAAACTAAAGACTATGCAAATCAAATGTAGATCTAAATGCTTCCTTCATGCGGCTCCATTGTCCTTCTTTCTTCTCCAAATAGCCTTTTGTTTGTGGATCTCACCTTCAAGTGCACACACATGAGATGAAAACAAATAAACAAGATCGTGGCGCAAGAGTACTAGAAGCGTGATTGATTTGACAAAGTGATTATTAGATCATATGATTATTAGATTGAGATTGAAGAAATTCATCCAATTTATAGACAAATTGGAGAAATGATCAAATTAGCATGATTCAATTCAAATGGAAATTGTAAATCAAAAATGTCAATTATGACAAATTATGACAAATTATGACAAATTATGCACTTTCTATGCAAAATTGATTGATTGATAATTTATGACAAACCATGACAAATTTCTATGTCAAAAATTGATTGATTGTCAGTTATGACAAATTATGACAAATTGAAATGTCATTCCCATGAAATTAGGAGAGAAATAGGAGGAAATTGAAATTAGGAATTAGAAAATTAGAAAAAAGAGGAAAATTAGGAATTAAGAAATCAGGGGAATTAATTAATAATTTGTCATTTATTAATTAATTCACAAAAAGAGGAATAATTAGCCAATTAAATTAAACATTTAATTGTGATGAGAGGACTTAGGATAAAATAAATAATTTATTAATCCTAAAGGGAGAAATGACAAACAAGGTTAAATGATTAAATCACGAAACCCTAGAAGATGAATTAGCAATGCAAGGATGACAATTAAGTCTTGATGAAAGATAATTGACTCGATCATGATTCTAATGACAAATTGATCAATGTGATAAAATGATTTGATTGATAAATGTGCCAATTGACGAGGAACAATGACTAATTGATCCAAATTGACATAATTGAGACAGACAACGGTTGATGGCAAATTAATCGCAAAATGACAAAATTGACAAGATAACAAGGATCGATGACAAAATAGATCGCATGATGACAAGATTGATGACAAATTGATCAAAAGACAAGAATCGATGACAAATCGATTGCATGGTGACAAGATTGAAAAATGACAACGATCGATGACAAATCGATCGCAAAACGACAAGATTGAAAATGATAAGGATTGATAAGAGGACAAAACCCTAATTAGGATTGACGATGTCCAAAATGATGACAAATGAGCATGCACATTGATGCGACAGGATAAGATCGATCAAAATCATGACTGGATAGTGTTGTCGACAAGACCAAATTTGAGAGCGAGACGAATGAAGAATGTAGAAGAATGACTCGATGCTCGCAAATGATAAAGACCAAGTGCGAATCATAGGAGAAATGTTAATGCGACGCAAAAACCTAAAATGAGGCAATGCGCAAATGTTAAAGTATGATTCCGCAAGCGTTGACCATTTTTAGGTGTCTACAGTTTCAAATCACACTATGTGATCCATCATCATGATAAAAGAGAGCTAAGAGATATAATTTAAGTTTTTGAATCAATGTTTCGAATCACACATTGTGATCCATCATCAACATAAAAGATAGTCAAGAGACATAAATTTTATGTTTCTCATGTCTCTCGACTCTCTTTTATCCTGATGATGGATCAAGGAGTGTGATTCGAAACATTGATTCAAAAACTATGTCTCTTAGCTCTTTTTTATGTTGATGATGGATCACATAGTGTGATTTGAAACATTGATTCAAAAACTTTCACACGGTCTATATAGAGTTATATCAAAGTCTAACCTTTCCCTTAATTGATGCCCTTAAATAGTCTTTTTCATCATGTTACTATTATTTTGTCGTTTTTATGACATCTGTATAAATGTCCCCCTATTTTGTAATTTTTTTCATTACTTTCCAATTAAAAAATAAATAAAATCTCACTCAAAATGTTCCAAAACAGTAGAACAAATCTACAAATATCTAATTTTTACTTTTCCAGAGGTACTGAATACTTTTTTGAAAAAAACACTGCGCTAATTGTACTTTATATTTATATTTCCATTGACCAATTTGATATTTTATTCCTTTCGTTCTCGACGAGAGGAAAGCTTTACAACTAGCCCAAAGATATTTATTTGTGGGCCCCAATAAATGACAACCGTACGATCAAATGGTCTAGTGTGATGTCCACCGTCCTAAGCCAATCCCACATGGCTGTTCCACAACTGGCCACGTCATCACTAAACTCAATTAATAAATCATACGTCATTGCTGACATAGCCAACAATTGCCCTAACGCCACCCAAACGTCATCCACTCTCCGCCATATATTCTTTGGAACAAAACTAACGGAATATAACGGAGACTTGACGGAACTTATCTCAACAAAATGAAGCCCCACCCTTTTCTGAAAGGCCAGCTTCCTGTCAAATGCACGAGGGAACTTTTTGGCGCTTTTGCCGGTAAAACGCGACGGAACCACGGGTAAAACGTCGCTGTCGGGCAGTAATTTTCAAGTTTTACGCAACCTTTTTACCGCGCTTGAGATTTTTTCTGCTTTTGTAAGCTATACCCTTGGGAAATTATGCTGTGCGCTAGAAAATTTCTCGGCTAAATTTTTCGATATCTTTGTGGAGTACGTTAGAAATAGCTAAGCGCGAGGTTTTACAGAGCCTGCGGAAAATCTTGCATCGCTATACACCTGTATCGACGAAATTTGGGGGGCAAGCTTGACATTACGGTAAGTTTTTTCATTCCTCAGAGATATTTTGAGTTCTTAAAGCTTTAGAGGGAGTCAGTGTTGGAGTTTCGACGTTTGAATCCGTTTTGGTACAGTTTTAGTGTTCTAGTTTAGTAATCTTGTTCGCTAAGATTTGAGCGGTTTTTTTTCCTAGTTTTCAGGACGATTACATCAGTTTGGGTTTTCGAATTCGACTGTAATACGATTATGTTTATTTCTGGGCTGAGGCAGTGCATGATACGTATTTGACGTTTTTTTGGCCTAATTTCAGCTTATTTTGGAATTTTTAGTTTTTGAAACGTCAGTATTGAATCTTTGAAGTTCGAATTTGTTTTTAATACTGCAATATTTTCTTTTGACCGTCAAAATAACTCAGTTGGCTGCAATTTTGGCCAAAATGCTTGCAAGGTAGGTTGTATTTTGAGCAGTTTAGGACTATTTTAGAGAGATTTTCAGACGTGAGTATAGAAATTTTGGAGTTTGAATCTGTTGTAATAAGGTTGTATTTTTTGATCACAGTGAGAAATGAAGCCTGCGGTTGTAATTCTGGCGAAAATGTTGAAGTTTAAGGGCGTTTCCGTCGATCATTCGTGAAACTGCGGCAAAGGCTCTTCATATTCGGTTTCATTTAAAGGTGAATGATTATTTTGCTGTTAAATCGGTGGAAGCTTTGAGTACAGCTGTATAGTTGCGGATCAGTCGGAAGCTTATTGAGGTAGTTTGTAGGAATCGGCCGTAAGCGTCCAGATTTCAGAAAAAATGACATTATAAGCTTCATAATTCTGGCCGTACATCGAAGTCGTCAAAATCGGCAGTGAAAGCTCATATTCACTTTCAATTCGGCCTTTCTGTGAATTTGTAAAACAATCTCTTTTCAGAAAAGAAGTCGCTAAGGTTCAGATTCACACTTAGTTTTGACCAGCAGAAGGGTTTTTGTTAAGAAGCATCTCTGTGTTAGACTGATTCCGAGTCCTGTGTAAAGGAAGCTGAGTTTTTAAAAACTTAGTGGTATTCGTTCTGATTCAGTTCAGTTCTCTTAGAAAAGCTGAATTTCAGTTAAAAACAAGATCGGATATCTACGCTTGTGGAGTCCAGTGTAAAAATAAGTTGTACAAGTGGCATTACCAGTAAAGAAGCTTAAGTTCTGTTCAACGGAAATTGAATTTCTTAGTATTTTGCGGTTGGCATTCTGATTTACATAGGATTTTGTGTAAAAGAAGCTAAAGTTAGGGAAAACAGACGCAGCATATTGCATTTAGAATCTAGTGCAGAAGAAGCTGAACGCTTGGAATAGTAGTAAAGAAGCTCAAGTATATGGGTCTCACTAGTGTATTTTGTATTTACCAGTTCTTATGTGCAGGGGAGAAGAATTCTATAGAAAGCAGCAATACGGATTTGGGTTCAGCGGAAATCTCGTGTGAAATAAGCTTAAGGTTTAGGGGTTTCAGCATCACACAACAGGATTTAGTTTGGTTGTCTCGTACAAATCAACAGAGAAGCTGTATAAGTTCTTAAACTTAATATTTCTGTTTGAAAAAAGCTGCATACTGCTAGAATCAGGCGTGTAGCAAGTGAATAGAGTACTCTGTGAAATTACAAAGTATAGAATTTTGCTACACAGGTTAGATTATTTTTGGTAGTATTTGCAGGATACGGCAAAAAGCTCGAAAAATCATCTGTATAAACTCTAGTACTATTAGATTATCTTTCTGCAGTGGGTTACAATGGAATGCTTCTGTGACTTTTGTGGGGAAGTAAGGCCAACAATATACTGTAAATCGGATACGGCTCGACTTTGTCTGTCATGTGACCGGCATGTTCACAGTGCAAATGCGCTCTCCCGCAGACATCTTCGGTATCTTCTCTGTGATCGGTGTAATTCCCAGCAGGCCATGGTTCGATGCCCTACAGAAAGCTTATCTCTGTGTCAAAATTGTGATTGGAACGCTCATGGAAGCTCGGGGGAAGCATCAGAACATAATAGGCATGCTATCACTGGCTACATCGGGTGCCCTTCTGCAGCAGAACTCTCAAGGTTATGGGGTTTGGATGGTTTTCCTCAGTTGGCCGATTCTTGTGGACAATCTGCCGAGAACGTTTCAGGTATGTCTACTGTTAGTGAGATTGATGCTAATAGCTGCCGGGGTACGTCAAAAATTGACAACTCTCTGGATGTGGTGACTGTTCGAAGGAATAATTCAAGAAATGCCCAAGAATTTGATGTTTGGATGGAGTCTTCTTCCTCAACACCCAGAGCAATTACCGAAGATAAACTGGTTGGATGTACAGGGCCAGCAAAGGTGAGTCTCCACATTTTTAAATGCATCAGATTAAAATGTATTATGACCTTTATAAATATATATGGTAGGCTGTGCCAGTACTGAGAGGTATTTGAAGGATTTTCAGTATCGTATTTTCAAAGTTTTGAGGTTGACCTTGAGGCCAGTTGTTTGTCTCAGTAGTTCACAATATTAATTTTGTTTAATGTATTATTCCCCATTTGTAAACAGTTCAACCTGTTGCACAAACTGCCCAAATCAAAGAAATCCTTCACACCGAGTCCCAAAATATGGCTTGCTTTTAGTGATCTGCACCACATCAAGAAAAGATCATGAATATATTAGGCGAAGTACCAAAGTTCTGCTTAATGGTGATAAAACACCTTAAATATCTACAATCTTGGCAATGAAATAAAGTACATCAATTTTATGACTCGCTGTACAATGAGTTACAATAACAAGTAGGAGGGAGTCTTGCAAAATATTCGAAGAGCTGAAAATTTAATAACACCCAAACACGCTAAATCAATAACATTATATAGTATTTAGGAAACCGAAAATAAATTGTTACCGAATAACTTGTAAGTAGGATTTTCTGGGATGGGAATCCCGAACCTTATGAAAATGTTTTCCTTGCCATGAAGCATCATCAGCCATGTTTTAACAGTTGAAAGACCTTTCTTCCTTCCCAATTGTTGAACGTAAAGGGTAAAGATGCTTCTGTGTTTTGTTGGCAGTGAAAGCTTTTTTCAGCTCTTCTAAAGTTCTATGACAGGAATTTTGACTTTTAAGCATAATGAGTTATCTCACCCTTCCAAATTATGGATGAGAATTTGCACTTGAAGCTAGTAGTATAGAACCTTATTGGAGGCAATGGATGAGTGTCTAGACTTGTTCATATAATCCCGAGGACTTAGACATGTTGTGTTATTCTAAACAGACAAATTTAAAAGGTGATGCAGTAAGACATGCTTATGGTGGATAAAAGAATATAACTTGATAATTATACTACAAAATCTTTGAACAGGATATCCATTTAATTATGGGAACCGAAACTCAGACCTTATTTTCAAGTTATGACAGTAAACCCCATTATATTTTAGTGCTTCTAGCCATGCCTATTCAGATGTACCTACTTTGGTCCATTGTGAACATTAATATAGTTTCGATTTCAATCTCAATTTACACTTTTTTAATATATCATTTGCATACGTGTGCGCCATGGTCACCAAGGCGCATATGCTTCCAAATATTTTTATGTTGTAATTATATCTATTCTAATATTTCCAAGTTAGGTCCAGTGTGAGAAGTGTCTGTTTTCTTATGTACTTCCTAACATATTATGTACTTATGTTTACAATTGGTAATTCAGGGAAACTTCTAGTGGTAGTTTGTGAACGGTTGTCATTCATCTCTTCTTGCCTGTACTCAATCTCAGTTGTTTCTTATAATTCTACTCTAGTATATATATTATGTGACTGCTATTTTGTATGTGGCAGTTTTTGTTATCCTCTTCATCTCTAGCCTGTATTATACAATACCTCTACCCTCTAAGGTCATCCACATCAAGCCCGGACAACACAACAATGCAGCAAGTGCTCGATGTTATCGTTCATTTATTGCAACTCTCCTGCATAAGGCCCAACTGCTAATGATTATTTTATACAAATATTATCTCTTTCACTTAAAATTCGTTGCAGTTTGTTCTTAATAAATTTCACGTGATTTTATTTTACAGATTTGGCTCCTTGCTTTCTTGCTGAATATAATTGAGTTTGATATTGGGAGATTTAGCCTTATGCACACTTTGGTTTCGTGTGATTTGTTTTGAACTGTTACTCAAATTTAATTCCAATTCTTTTGTAGTAAGGATAGAAAAGACCAAATCTTGTGTTCTCCTTTATTTCCAAGTTTGCAATGAAATGGCTTTTCTACCCTATTAAAATGGGTTTTATCTTCTTATAGATATTGCTTATTGTGAATTGTCTGCTTGAAAATTTGATCTAAGGGCACTTATTTATGCTTATGCAGTCATCTAGAGCATCCGAACAACAATCAAAACAAAAGCCTGTGGTTGTTCAACAATTGCTTGATTTACAAAAGCTCACACTTCAGAGTTCAACCCAAATTCAGAACTCCAAGTTGCATTCGCAAGTTGATGATTCTAAGTCAATGGGACCCCCTTCATCAGCGCCAACAGCAGAAAATTTTCATGCACATCACCAACATCAAGAGAGGCAGCAGAATGATCAGCTTCAAGAGCAGCGACAAAATTGCCACGAACAGGATGGTCCATCAGTTTCATTGTTTTCGCCAGAAACACAACAGCTGAAGCCTGATGCTAATATCGAACATATCATGGAAGGGGACACTTACTGGCGTTCCAGTCCTGCAAATGATACTAACCAGGTGCGTTACAAGTCTAACGGATATTTGATATTCTCAATGATATATCTTATTGATTTAATTATGAATTCTTCGGATATTTCTAGAATGATGAAAATTAGATTCAGAATCAGAACCATCAGCCTGTAGATAACTTAACTACAGTCCTGGCAAAATTGATTCAAACTAAGAAACGATATGACTCCTAAAGTGGTATTTATGTTATTTCTAGCTTGTTTTCTTTGAAGAAATAAAATAATTGGAATGCTTTTTGGTAAAGCAGAAATTATGTTGATATCCGTTGGAGTTACAAAGTTTAATGTCAAAGTTTAAAGGAAGAAGGGCCCTAAATAAAAATTGTACGATCTAGAAATTATATTTATTTTCATCTCTTTTTAGATTTCCTTGTATTCAATTATCCATGTAACATGCTTCAAATATGCACTTGAAAAATGCTATGTGACAAATTCTATCTTGGATTAGCCTCTTTATATGTTCTGGTGCTGTCTAATAAAGCTCTGTTTTATTGGAATCTGCAGCTGTGGGATCCACATATGCAAGATCTCGGCCTCTGTGATGGCGGTGATAATTGTGATGGTGGTGATAATTGTGATGGTTTTAATATGTCAGATGTTGATCTCACATTTGAAAACTACGAAGATATTTTTGGCAGTTCACAAGATCAGTCTGATTCGCTGTTTGAGGACACAAGTGCAGCTTGCTCCAACATGGACAGGGATGTTTCTCTTGTTGAGTCGATTGGTCACATTGAAAATACTCCTGAGGTTTGTTTGCTAAGAATGTACCTTTGGCTAGCATTTTTCTCCTGCAATTACATCAGGCGTGTTCTTCCCTTTGAAGTTTACACACATAGGATATTTTTATTTTCTGTTTTCATGTATATGGAGATCACTACTTTGTTTTGCCAAATATGAGTAGATTTTCGCGTAATCTATTATTGTTCCTATGGTAAATGAGTCACGAGCCTTCTTTCATCAGAGAGCAATCTTCCTCGGCTTTAAGTTAAACCCTTTGAGTAGTCAGCATGCACGTGAAATAATGATCCTTTTAAAGAAGAGTCGCCAAATACTCTCCCTCCCCTATTTGGATACATGTACTGCATATTGGATACTCGATATAGATGTGATATTTCTAGATACGGAATGAATATTGTATCCAGATGTATCCATAGACTAGCCTACATTTGGGTTATATCCAATACATTTGGATGCAGCATCGCAATGTTTGATGTCATATCTGGTCGGGTTTATGAAAAGATTCAAAATTTGCAAAATGTTAAAATATGAAAAGATTTGTTCTCTTATTGTCACACACACATATTAGTAAAGACACAAACATAATATTAACCAAATAAATATTGTAATTAAAATAAAAAAGTTATATAAATAAACATTTTGAAGGTTACCAGGGTTCTTTCCTGTGGTATGCTCTTTGAATCCTGTGTAAAAAATAAAAAATATTAATAAAAAAGTTTAGTGGAATAAGCCACTTTTATTGAAAAAAAACAAAACATTCTGAAGGTTATTTTCAATACCTTAGATATATAGATGGTTGAATATATGTATATTTCTATAATCGTCACATGTAGCCATATCTGTATTGGGGGATCTTGAAAATTCACTGTATTTGAATTTGATACCGTATCTATATCTGATATTGTATCGGTTTCCATGCAACTCTGCTTTAAAGAGATTAAACTAGTCTCTAGCAATGCACATATACGAGAACAAATAGAGGGTGTGGCAACATGATTATCCGGCAAAGTTGCAGCTTTAGAGCATCTTGTTAAAATATATTTGCAGATGACAAAAAAATTAGCACACACGATGACACATAGAAGTTAAATCGGGAAAGGCAGGCTATTCATTTCTTTATTATTAATAACAAATAAATTCTCGGTCCATAACAAAATGTTATTTTCCTACATCAATATAGAATTCTCACTGAAAACGAAGGGAGTAAAGATAATAAATATGAAAAGAACAGTCTCCTGAAAGTGAAGAGACGAACTTCACAACCAAACACATTTAGAGGTGAGCACATATCCATGTGAAAGATCATAGGGAGATTCAACATTCTTAAATGGCAAGATAGAATTTGCTAAGGCACTTTTGAAAGAGCAATAATGTAAAATTGTTGGCAGCCTTTGTGGTTGCAAGCAACTTGCGGGATGAGTAGAGCCATAGTCAGATTGTGACATCCATGTGAGGAAGGGGCCGCAAATTTATGGCACTCAATAAACCCGTGTGTATGTGCATTTTGCAATCCCCCTTCATAGATTTGGAAGTAAGGGAAGAAAGGAATTCAGGAGAGCGTATAAGGAAGTGACATATTTCTTATGAGTCAAATATTGATTTGGCTTTTTCATGGTTATATTAAAAAAAGATTCAAATGGTAAATCAAAGGCTGGTTCTGAGCAATCTAAGGTGTTGGATCTAGACCTGGCATTAAAAGCTATGAAAACTTAAAAAGTTATAAACTTTTAAGTGATAAGGATGGTTTGAAAAGTTTTGTTCTCCCCCTGAGATAGTTTGGAGTGAAGTTAATTCTTGAAAGAAGAACCAGGTCAGACAGATGACTCCCCTGCAGATGACGCAGATTCTCTAAAGATAAAACAAAGGATTCTCTTGTATGTTAAGGAACAAGGGAAAGTTTAGACAGCTCGCTTTCCTTAATCCTTCAAATAAGGGTTTATGTTTGGCTTTTTGAAAATTTCTTTTTGTGGGGTTCTAATCTTCTTACAGCTTTGTTTGTTAGGTTCATCATTCTCAGGTTTCAATATACACTTGAAATATATTGGTTGTGTGTTTTGGAAGTTTAATTCAAAGGGAGATGTCCCCAGTCGCTCATTTTATGGACTATAAAGAAAACGAGTTTATTTGGCCCTAAAATTCTATTTTCGACAAAGAAAAGTATTTTTATTTGGGCTTTGCCCTGGGTAGCCCTGGTTTCATTTCCGGGACTGCGGATTCGTCTTGGGTATGAATTAAACTATATTAACGCATTGTTGTCAGTCTGTCCGTATATATGATCTTCAACAGTGTTAGTGCACCGTTGCAAGTTTTTAAATGCTTGCGACTTTGTTGTGGAAATTTTCAGTAAAAAATGTTTTGTTGGTGCACTGAAATAATCTTCATTAGCCATTTTTCGGTTTCCACTCATAATCTTTGAAATGCAACTATTTATATTTGGTTGTCCAATTTGTCAACTTTCATCACGGTACTGATGTTTTTGATAAATGTTCTTCTGCCTTGATTATTTTCTTTCATGATGTTGAGGATGTGGTTATATGTTTTTGTGTTGTAAATGTAGAGTATATCAAGGCAAAGGTGTCGATAATATGTTTTTTATTCTGTCTAAATTGTCAACCTTGTTGACTTGAAAGTTATCAATAGGATCAATTTATATGCTTAGATCTCTTTGTCCTCTCCTTGAACTGCTGCCTCAAGTTTTCGAGTTTGTCTTGCCAGTTATCATCATGCGTTCCTTGGATTCTTTTAGTTTCTTGTCCATATTTTACAGTTTCTTATGTTTAGCTTGTAGTTCAGCTATCATATCTCCCTTATTTGCTAATTCTTGTCTGAATTGCTTAGTGGCTTTATCATGGTTTCTTTTGTAGAGATTTTTCTCAATCTCTCTTTTTGCTAATAGCTGTTGGAATTATTCTATGTTCTGATTTATTTCATGACCCCAATCTACTATATTGCTGATTTTTAATTCATTTGAATAGCCTCTTCTATAAGGGAGCTATTATATTTTATCAATATGCAACCTGTTTTAGGAGGTTTTGATCAGGTTCAATAATTTTGCTGCTTTGTCATTCTTCATCTCCAATTGTATTCTCAATAATTCTGATATCCTTTGTGGTGGTGGCTTTCTCATGTTCTTGTAAATTGTTATTTTGTTTTTAGCGAAGCTTCCTTTCCTTAGTGTCTCGCATATTGTCGTTTTATCTAGAAGGGCTTTTAATTGGAATATTTCCTCTTTTTCAGTTCCTCTCTTTCATTGTCATTGCCATCATCAACTTTTGTTCCATGCATCAACTTTTGTTCCATGTGTTCAAGCTTTCTAAAACTATTCTCCTTTTGTTATTTCATTGTTTTATTTGCTTACCAAATTTTTAAGCTTCTTCCTTGAACAAACGGTCCAAAAAATTATGCTGTGTTTTCTAGTCCTGAAACATCTTATCTTTACTTACCTCTCTATATCATGTTAGTGAAAGGTTGAACCAAGAAAACTAAAAAAAGAAAAACTATAAATAAAACCGTCTGTTTTGAATTATAAAGAACAAACTTAAAAAATCACAGAAGATAGGATGTGTAATCTTGGTGTTGGAAGTACTAGTCAACAACTTTGATTATTTGAAGTTTCTATTCAAATCCTTGAATCATATTCGGTGGAGTAAACACGGGAAATGAGATTGAGTTCATTTGATCTCTGCTCTGCAAAAGCTATTCTTCTTTACGTTTTGAATGGACAAAATTTTAGACTTTTTCATATGATAATTCTAGTCAATCTCAAGCTTTCCCATTAGTATTTATGCAACATGACAATATCATCGATGGCGATACCTAACAGAGCAGCTAAAGCCTCAAATTCATAGATTTTTACCATATTTTTGTAATATTGGGGAATTCATGAAGTCTCACATACATGGATCCTTACCTTTTTATTACAATATCAAGAAATTCATAGATAGTTATTCTGCATGGGTTTTTTTTATGATCAATCATTGAATGCGTCTTTATAATCTTGCACTGATGCGGTGATAGAAGATTTGGTACAAAAGTTGTACATTTTTACTTTTTTTGAATTCATTTGTGAATGTTCAATGTAGCTTATATCATACTCTGGAAAAGCCGACGTTTACTTGAAATTTCAATTTGCATTAACGCAAAATTTATCAAAAGTACATAGGCACGAGTCCCTAAATTCATATAAACTATCATTCAAGCTATAGTGCCTAAACTGGGATAAGAAATCTCTACTCATGAGTCAAGGGTTCCGAATTTCAATTATTAATTTAATGCCTTTCCTCGGCAGGTGTCTACAGCACAAGGGGGTTACTCAATTCCATCTCACGTTTCTGGACCAGCAGGAGGTATTCATTCTGCATCTGGTAAAACAGTTCAGGGTGTGCCTGTTCCAAGTGCAGTTGGCAACATTGCTATGAACTTTTCTGCAAGGCCACGACATCCTAATTTGTCACTTTCTCTGTCAGCTCATAGTGGAGAGAGCAATGCTGTTGATTATCAGGAGTGTGGTTTATCGCCAAGGTTTCCGAAGGGTGAGCCTCCACCATGGTATCCTACCAGCCCTGAGACTGCATTTTCTCAAGCTAGAGACAATGCTATGATGCGTTACAAGGAGAAGAAAAAGGCACGCAAGTAAGTTTGCAACCCCTTTACCTTTGTGGAGCTCCCCTTTGCTAGTCATAATTCGCTGATTCAGTAAAGATGTTTCAAATTTAGTCGAGTGCGATTTTCTACTCTTTTGATCTACTTTAGTATCAGTATTGTTTCTTTATTTCTTCTTTATATTTGTGGACTTAAATATAATTTATTAATTCTTAATAAAACTTCTATCTTGCCATTCTTTGAAAACCAGGTTTGAAAAGCAGATACGCTATGTTTCTCGCAAAGCTAGGGCAGATGTAAGAAAGCGTGTAAAAGGTCGTTTTGTTAAAGCTGGAGAAGCATATGATTATGATCCATTATCAGTGGCAAGGAGTTATTGACACCGTTTCTTAGCTCTAGAGAAGATCATAGTTCGGTCTATTGATCTTCTCCTACATATGCCAGTTTTTGCAAAAAAAAAAAAATTCAGCTGCAAAAGTATACTTGATGGATACAGGATATATAATGTTAAGGTATCCCCATGCTGCAATAGAGTTGAAAAACTTTATGTAAATACCTTGTATATTTATATATATAAGTAGCACGCTGCTTTTGCATGGGCAAGAGCCAGCTTAGGACCTGTTGGTGAAGATCGAAATGTTACTTTATTTATTTTATTGACTGCTGACTCACCATTTATTCTATGATCATTGTGGCCCCATCAATGGTTCTGTGATTGGTCCTCACCAGGTTTTCTTCATGACAATCCAAAGCTTCCATAGTATATTTGGCAAGATATTCTCTTAAACATTGCAGGGGCAGATTGAAGATGCATACCTTGAATTCGTTTGGCAATGAGGCTATCTGTAAATGATTATCAGTGCAGAGTGTATGGGATTGTATGCGGTTCAAAAGAATTTTTGGCAACTGGCTGTTGCAAAATACAACCTTTATAACAGGTTGTATATAAATCCTGAGTGTCATAAAAAACAAAAAGTTGATGCAAAAGAAATAATTAGAAGACAGGAATTGATTTACACAAGTGAAATTCAGACTGGTATTATATGATGGTTACTTTCAAAGATCACATTGCTGAGAGCTAAGTACAACGTCATGTTAGTCACTGGGCTTATTACTGAAATCTTTGATGGCTTTCATCCATGCATACGGAATGAAGTTTGCAGAGTGCAGTTTGCCATGTTCAGTTGCAATAAACTGATAGAAAATTCAACAGGGAGATATTTTTATCGACCGGCTAACATTGTATGTTATAGACAGTGTATGCATCAACGAATCTAAAATGCTGTAGTTTGTTCAAGCTACAAAAAATCAAGCACTCAGTGGCAGTAAAAGCTTTCTTCGGTAACTTTTGTATTTCTGTTCTGTTCGAGGTTCTTTTGTGAAGGTCTCAGCGGCATCAAATATAAGGACATTCCAGATCCAGAATTCTGCACAAATTTATTGATCAGTATGAAGTATGAATTTTCTGTTCATATTGTGAGTCTGCAAATTAATATTGCAATGCTCTTACTGACAGGGTATACAGGACCTTTGGAGCGGGGCTTTCCAACCTTTTTAAGTGTGCAACTTTTTAGATGGGGCATATTTCCATTAATCGATTATTTGTTATTCTATTATGTCTTTATGCTCTCACACATTTTATGTATGTGCATCAATCGAAGAGGTGCTGCTCCTTGATTTACGCTCCAATAAGAGGGCTATGAATGAGCTTTCTGTATCTGGTGGAAACGTACAGCTCTATTGCACAGAAACCAGTTAACGGTACAACTACATATGTAGCGAAACTTTTTTACATTCTGTAAGTTATTAAGATCTGATCCACTAGTAAATTTTTGTAGCTTGTTACTGTGCAACTATCTACATAGAAAAATATTTTTACATTCAGTAAGTTTAGGGCCAGATCCATTCGAAAGGTTGTGAATTAATTAGATAGAAAGGTATGCACCAGATAATTGTAAACTGTGTATGGAATAGGGTATGTTTTACTTATTGTCTATCAAGAATTCTGGATGCACATTTGACCGTTGATTCTATATTTAATTAATAAATAAATAGTGTCAAATGTGCATCCTGACTACTGGATAGACGTTGCCAACCATTGACCAGATAGTAAATCTAGTCTACCCTATTGGATTTTTTAACTAAATCAGTCATATATTCTCAAACACCCAATCATGGTTGCCATACAGAATCATCTTGTCTGCCTTTCTATATAAATCATGTGGAAATAGAACATTTAGTGTTTGAAAACGAAAACATGGGCGTGTTTTTTATTTTTAATTTAATTCAACATTAAAAACGATGAATGTGTAAATTGTAGATATATGATTTCCACAATTCAGTGTTAACATGAATAGATTTAACATGAATAGATTTAGGAATCAACTGTGATCCATCATTAGAAAAGCAGCACAAAAGAACCAGAATATAATGAATTGTTAGCAGACATGGCCAAATGTATTAGTTGCATTTATTATTTAACATTTTAAATGATGTAGAAAAGCAGCACAAAATAACCAGAATATAATGAATTGTTAGCAGACATGGCCAAATGTATTAGTTGCATTTATTATTTAACATTTTAAATGATGACCGTGTTATAATTTCATTTGTTATTCAAAGAGTGTTTTTATTGTATTTATTTGTGATTGAAAACAATGTATTAGAGAAGAAGACTTATAGTTGTGGATCTTAACTTTGTATTTTTCATAAATGTGATAATATCGAATGAGTTTGAATTTTTATGCAAGTATACAATTTAAACCTAAGGTTTCATAATCATATAATTAAATCTGATGTCACAAATATTCTCTTTGCAACATGGGTCTTAAATAGAATTATTATTATTATTATTATTATTATTATTTATTATTTATTATTTATTATTTATTATTTTTTTATATATATATATATCTTTTAACTCCTAAGTCATAGTAAACAATTATGACACCCAATAACATTTCATATCCAATAAACATGCATTCGTGAATCTTTTTCACAATTTAAATTATCTATTATATCTAAATCTGATGTCACAAATATTCTCTTTGCAACATGGGTCTTAAATAGAATTATTATTATTATTATTATTATTATTATTTATTATTTATTATTTATTATTTTTTATTTTTTTATATATATATATATCTTTTAACTCCTAAGTCATAGTAAACAATTATGACACCCAATAACATTTCATATCCAATAAACATGCATTCGTGAATCTTTTTCACAATTTAAATTATCTATTATATCTAAGAATGAAAATACAAATTGAACATATTAACACAATAAGCCAAATATCTTTTATCTCATGATAATATAAAAAATATGTTTTATTGGACAAGACTTGACATATATCCATGTTAAATTGTTTCTACCTTAAAACATTTTTGCTGCACACCAGATGTAGCATGCCATGTGACGATGCTCCTTGAATGTTTATTTGTTGTCTTCCTCTCAACTGATATAGTTTCTGTCTTCCCTCTAGGATAGGTGGCATTAAATAACTACAAGTATTTGCAAAGGCATACATGATTTAAAAAAATATATTTGTACATTTCACTACAATTATGGCATGTTGTTCTTGTTTCCTCAACAAAGACTTGGTTATTGGCAAAGTGAAAATACCATTTTGCTAGGTATTGATAGACTTGAATGTTTTTTCGTTTGGATTCTTTGACTAGGGTGTCAAGTTTTGTTGTGGCCCTCCATTGAGGTAATTTAGGGTGTATTATAAATTATATAGTGTCTTTTGACACCATTAATCTTAAAGGGTTATTGTTATACTAAGTTGATGGTTTTTTTAAGGGTATATTATTATATTAAATAAAAAATGTGCTTAAATTTTGATAATTATTGATAGAGACCATTTCACTAGTAATCGATAAATGTTGTTTTGTAAGGATTCTTTGAGTAGGGTGTTGTTTTTGTTGTTAATCTTCACTAAGGATTGTAAGCTAGGGTATATAGAGCCTTTCAACAACATTAACTTTAAAGATTTATTGTAATGAGTTGAATTTTTTTTTTTTTTTTTTAAAATTTTTAAAATTTGCTTTATGTTTGGCTTTGTTAATAGCTAGTGACAATATTTGGCTTTGTTAACAGCTAGTGATAATATTTGGCTTTGTATAATAATCAAGGTGTCACTATAAAATTAAAAAATGCAATAAATGCTTGAATTTTGTGGGTTATTGATTGAGCTAAATATTATTTAATGTAAAGTTCCATGGTGTGTTCGTAGTTGCTTTTTGGATACTCTCCAAATCTTTGTTTGAAGCCTTTTTTGGTTTCTTCTTAATATTTATTGTTTAAATACATTCATTTTTAACAAATTAAAATACCCAAACCCTAACCACACCAAAAAATGTTCAATATGCTTTTGCTTAAGATGTTTTTATGTTTCTACATGTAAAAATTGTACCAAAAAAAAATGTATTTATCAAAATTCAAAACCACTTTTATTAAACATAACAAGAGATATAATAGGTTGTGAGTAATCAAGATTAATCATGAGATTTTAAGTATAATGGTACAATGATCTAGATACAAAATTAAATCCATAAATATTTAAGCTTTTCTCACAAAAAACATCAAAATATTTTGTAGTATTAAATAAGTAATTTTTCATTGTTATCTTCTCAAGAACACTATCAATCAATTATGTTTAAAAATAGAAGGTTTTAGTTAGAAACGATACATAGAATTTAGAAACTCTAAACATGCCAAGTTTAAAATTAAAATCACAATTTATATTGGAAAATTTCATTGTGATCTTCTCAAGAATACTACAAATCAATTATGCATAAAAATAGAAGGATTTAGTTAGAAACAATAGATAGAATTTTAAAACTCTAAACATGCCAAGTCCTCAATTAAAATCACAATTATCCATTTATAATCAAGAGACATTTCATTTAAAAGGGAAATTATACATTTAGACATATTGTCAAGAATTTAATACTCATAATATAAAACTAGTTACTCAATGAACATATAAGAAAAAAAGTACATCGATGAGAACACAATGCATCTTAATCTATTTGCAAAAAAACAAACGAGAGAAGACATCCCAAAGCGTAAACTAAAAACATATAATAGTGAACAATGAAAAGGATAAATTAAAAAATATTGCATCTAAATTAGGTGTCAAGTTTGAATCAAATCCTCTTATGGTTCTTTGATCTTATAGATTCCTCTCATGACTCATTCCTAAATAGATCTTATGGTGGAAAGAGATTTAGTCAGGAAAAAGAAACACAACAAAATTTAAAAACAAAAATAATCCATCCATGGTTTTTGCAAACTCTAAAATTTTAAATAATCAAATATGTTAATGATTTCAAATTTCTACAATCCATAATTCTAAGTGATGTTGCATTTGGATTTGATTGTGTGAGTTTTTGCATCATCATCTTGGATCACACTCCATGATCATAATGTGTGATTTAAAGCACTGAAGCAAAAACTCACACAATCAAGTCCATAAGTAATATCAAATATGTATCAAGGCGTTGGTTGATAGTGGAATCAAAATAATTTCTCTTTAACACAACTTGAAAATTAGTACAACTAGAATTTATTCATGAAGAACAAGGGCTCACTTACATAATTAGCCATCAATTCAAGAGAACACAAGGAATTTTTTTGCAAGACCTTACCTATAGACCACCTTGAGTTGTTTAGTCAATGTTCTCATACTAATATAGCACAAAGTAGCAGATCTAGACTTGTCTGCAATTGAAGGATTGATGTGGAGAGGGCACATTGATATAGGAGAATAAGTCTTGTTTGAGATTAGCACTAGTTAACTATTTGAGATTTAAGTGATTTTTGGATGTAATTTAGTCTCAACATTTTGATTAGGAGTTCCTAGTTGTTAGACTACACTGACTAATTAGTTACACTCTAGTAAGTTGTAAACTTAACTTTGAATTTTATTTGACACCTTTCTAATTTCTTAGTTATATTTTAGTGCATAAGTCTATTTAAGGGTGCATATTCTAAGTTCAATTATGATGAACATAGTCCCATTTCTAAGATTTTATTCTAGTGAAGTGTATTTTGTTTCATATTTATTGAGAAAATTGTAGTTTTGAGAATCCAATAATTGTATTCATTGTTCACATTTTCAACATGTATTTGTAGATTAATATAATCAAAGATTATTGTTTTGAGTGTTTTAAGCTACCTAATTTTAGGGCTTTTTTTTTGAGTGTAGAATTTGTTTGTACTATAATTTAACAATTAATAGATGTTTTAAAAAAGACATGCATTTATATGATGTTAAGAGAGATTTTAACAAGAACCAACATAAGCCTCCAATTCAAGGCACAAATCCTTTGAATGAAAACTAGAATGACATATCATGTAGTCACATAATGCAATCATACTTTGAGTTCCCCTATTTAAAATAACACATCCCTCTTTCAATTTACATTTGATTAAAATGTTTGATTTTTGTTATAACTCGTGGTTTCCTAAATGAAAATTCTCAAACAATTCCTAATTACAAATTTGCTATTATTCTTTTAGGTGTCAAAGGATGCGACCTTTGTGAGGTGTAAAGGTAAGGTCTTTTATGAAATTACTAGGACAATGATCCATTTATCAATTAAAGTGTTTTATATGCTGATTTACGTTTAGTTGTACATGAGTTTCTATACCTTAGTAGATTGAATTGCTAGTGTTATCCTAATATTGTTAAAGTACAATAATTACTAAACTAAATTGTTAGTGTTCTCCAATTGTCAAACTAGAATAATTATTTCTATATATTACTAGACATTTCTAATTTCAAGTGTTTGGTATACTAATTTAAAATTAGTTTGAAGATGAATCTCTATATATTATTAAAATAATTTGTTAGTGAACATTTTTAGATTATAATGTTAGTTATTTCATTAGTGTACAATAGAAGAATAATTGTTATTATATATTATTACATTGAATTGTAAGTTTTATTTTGTTAATGTTGAGCTAGAATAATTTTTTATGTTAAATTAGAGTAAATTGTTACACTTAAAATAAAATAAATTATTAGTAGATTAAATTGTTATCGCTATTTTACTATTATTAAAAAATATTGATAATTTATATGTATTACTATACATTTTTTATTTCAACAAATTTGTATGCTAATTTACTTTATGTTGTAGATGAATTTCTATACATTGCTAGATTAAATTTTTAGTGTTCTACTAATATTAAACTAGAATAAATATTTCTATACATTATGATGTAGGAGTATCTCATAAGATCATATTGAATTGCACAACATTGCATCACTTTGGCTCATGGAAGAGAATAAGACATCAACAACCTCTCATACACAACACATTTAGATTTCAATACATTTCGATAAGTTTTCAGAAAGATATCACTAGCAAGATATCACAATTCAAAACAACTAGAATAGAATTCACTAGGTGAAGCATGTGAATAATTTTTCGTATCGTGTGACATCTAGTATGACAATCACATCGTAGGTTGGGACTAGAGCAATCTTCAAATGAAATTGCATCTTAATTCATTAACTCTTGAAGCTTCAACACTAGAATTAAGCTGACCTACACGTTTCATAAGGTATTAGGAGTTGGGTCACCTTGTGGTTGATGTAGACCATTGTTAAGGCTTGAAGTAGATATATAAACATCTCTCACACTCGTGAAAAACAATTCCAATATATATGTTATTGTTCGAAATCTTAATTTTGTTGTCATTGATGTCAAACTTATTGGTCTGGATGTTGTGTTGGTTTGGCTATGGTTTGGTCTTGCATGTTATCATTGATGTCAAACTTGTAGGTCCAAATATGGTCTGCTTTGGATATAGTCTTGTGTTGTGCAAACAATTGTTGGTGACAAGTGAGTTGTCTTGTGTTGTGCAAACTACCGTTGGTGACATGTGAGCTGTTATTGTGTTGTCATGCAAGTATATGAAGGTTTTTGTTGGTTAAGAGTGTCAGAAATTGGTTTTGTTGTTGACTTTGTTTGGTGCGGCCTCAATTAAAGTTTGTTGTGGAAGATTATCGGAGATGCATAATATTAATATGTGCTTCTTGGTGTTGCTATTGATTTTGATTGGTATCTTAGTTAAGGTTGTGCTATCATTGATGTTACAATAAGTTATATAAAGTTGGTGACAGATGCTCAATGATATATTTGGTCTAGTCTTAAGTGTTCAGATGTTGTCACATTGTTTGGTGAAGATGTTGTGCTTACATGAGGAGTTTATGGAAGATCAATGTAGTAAAGTTTCAATATGCAGGAAAGAGTATTTAATGCCCCAATGGAAGAATGTTCCGTTTCCGATTGTTAAGAGTATGGTGTGCAGAGTTGGATATCATGTTTTTGATACTGAAAGTAGGGAAATGAGGGTGTTTCCCCTATAACATCCACAACCCAAAGGCGTCCAAAATCATCAACATAACCACAACATAAATATCAAAAATAGCTATATCCACAATAGTTTGTAAAAAGATAAAAAACAACAACTGGAGAGCAAACACAGAGTCCAAATATATAACATCTGCTAATAAAAACATCTTGTAACTACCTAGATTGTTTAACAGGGGAGCCAAGCTCCAAATCACAAAGTCAACATAAAAAGAAACCCCTACAACACTAAACATGATCAAGATTCTTGATGCCACTGCCTGTTTGAAGTAGGACATTATTCCAATCCTCAGTCAGGAACTTGAAGAGCTCCTTGTGGATGCCATCCTCCTCCATCGTGTCATTCAAAACCTTATCCCGCAAAAGACAAAGGGAGGTCACCGAACCTGTGCATAACCTAGAGGCTAAATTTGGAGATGTTGCACATTTTCTTCTCCAGGTCCAAGACTTTGGCCTTTAGCATATGAAATTTTGCCCCCATTTCCATTAGCTCTTTGTCAGCCCTTTGACACCCCGAGAAATTTTCACTCGCAACCGTCTCTTTGACCTCCTCTTCCATTATGTTATCCCTAGTTGGGTTCCCCTGTTCATCCCAACTATTGCTCATCGATTTTTCTAGGTTTTCATCGAATTCCTCCCCACCACCTTCCTCCTCCTCATTATCCTTCCCTTGTTTCTCTTCTTCATCCTCTGAGCCATAATCAACAAGCTTTAATCTTGTACCCTTTCCAGAGCTGCGAGAGGCAAGCTTGTTCAACCTTCGTCTGCCCTCGTTTTTAATGTTACTCTCCCTCACTTCCTCTTCCTCCTTGCTCAACTCTTCCAGAATAGTAATCTTTTTTGTGGTGGCTAGTATTCTTTCCTTTTTTCTTGCTTGTTGAGGGCTTTTGGTCCTTTGACACACCAATCTTAGTTATGACCATCGAGGAGAGGGGGTTTTAGGGGAGGTAATGAAAGTGACTTTAGATTGGTGAATACATTGTTTCTTCCAAACACTAGGCGTACCAATTACAATGGGGCAAACACTCAAGGTTGGGGCTTCCATTACCATGATATTATTAGGTGGACACAAAACTAAGTGGAATGAATAGAGTCTATAAATCAAGCATTGGTGTAAGGGCACAAGTTTTTTATCCTAGTTTTTAGGGTTGAGGGCCTCTTTAATAGAATGTTCCAAAGAGTGTAGCAGGTAAAACAGAAAGGAGATAATATCATGGTTCCTAAAGTGATTCAGAAGTGGAATATGATAAAAATAGTAAACTTTAAAGAAGCCTTTAAAGTAAAATACTTCATTATCATTAGGCATAACATTTTCCAATGGTCAAGTAGCTCCTCTCTAGCATATCCACCTTGTAGCTTCATTGGGGCTTCATTCCAAAAAAAAAACCTATTAAGACTCACTATTCACTACATGACTAGTTCTCTTCCACTTCCTGCCTTCCATGGAAAGGCCAGTTGCTTGTGTAATCACCTCTGGAGGTCACTAACTTTGAACGAAATTCTACTAACTGTGACTCCTATTATTCCAGGAGGTAGTGAATTGTATAGATAGTTCCTCATCAAACCTGTAGACACATAAAAATTTCCATTAATTTGTCCTCATTTAATTTCAAATTTCTTCGAACATCGGGCGAGTCCTTATTATTATATTATTATTTCTCCATAATTCATTATTCATTATTCATAATTTCCATCTTTTATTTTATTATTATTAATATCTCATCATTTATCCATTAAATTCATTAAATAAAGCATTTATCATATTCATTTATACACCTTCATGCATTCACCTTATATATATTTCTCTATTTATTTAATAAAATCCTTAAATATCTCCTCCTACCACTTACCTTTTCCCACTTACCATTTACCATTTACCATTCATCTTCCCTATACCACTCATCTTGTATTATCCCATATTCATCCCACAACATGAACTCGCCCGGAGAAAATCTATTTAAACAAAGCCCCCTCTCTTATTTGGGCATCTCATCTTTATGCGTCGAACTTATGTCAGTTTATATTTTCAACATCTTGGCATTTCATTTTCTTTAAAGCTTCCTTTGCATTAATCATCTTGAATCTCCAAAAAACCATAGCTTCTTGTGTGTGCTTCTGAGAGCAATATTATCTACATGAGATCTTGGTTTAAGGAGTGTAATGGAGTGGATTATGTAACATGCATGTGTGTTCTTAGTTTAGATTTTAAGTTGCATGTGTGTTTTTGACAGGAAAAACTTCATTGTTGGATGTTGGAAGATTGAATCTCATATTGAACCGGTTTCCTCCATCTACAAAACCCATTCAAATGTTCAAGATACTCATCAACCCCTCCCTCCTTACAAATATGCCACACAATCTCAATATCCTTGAACTCATTCGACTTATTTGACTCAACACGCACACGATCCCCCCGAATTTGGAAAATAGTAAGAAGGTTTCACAAAAACACCAGTGGAATACGAAGAAAATTTGTAAACTTAGTCCCAAAAAAGAAACAGTAAATGTGGACCCCAATTTTGTGTGGGTCATCAAGGTCATTAAAAAACTCTATCTTTCCTTAATCCTCTGCTTGTGCTAGCAAAGTTGTCATTATGTGAACTGACATGAGCATTATGTGAACCAACATGAGCCTTATGTAAACTGGCATGAAGACATAATGATATTGTATGTTGTCAATGATGTCAATATGAGACATAGTGTGAACCGGCACATGAGATAAATGAAGAAAGAGATACCGGCATATGTGTGAACTGGTATATGCCAAAGTGAAGCGGCACATTTGTTCAAAGTGAACCGGCATGCAGTTATGGGAACCGACACATGGAAGCACTGTATGACTACCGGTTGGTAAGGCAACTTGCACTTCGGGGTTTCCGGTTGGAGTATCTCAAGTCTGTGTGACTCAATCGGTGATCTTTGTGTGATGAGTTAGTAGTATGATGGAGGACAGATCGTGTTGCCACGTAAGCTCTATGCGCGTGAAGGATCTTGCATGAAGAAGACTATTCCTATCTACCTCGGGAATGTGCGAAGTCTGTCAAATGGTGATAACGCGTGATGGGTTATTAGCTGCCATGAAAACGGTGGATAATGGATGATGGAGAATGTCTTGAGATTGACTCAAGATTGGTGCATTTAATGCAGTATGTTTTAACAGTCAGGATTGAACCGTTTGAATTGCTCAACCTAACAGGTTTAGGGTTTAAGGTTTTTGCTACCGACCTGTATGTTCCCTATAAGGTCGATGTTAGGTTTCTGTCTGAAGTTGTTGGCAAAAGTTGTGAGTGTGTATCCAACGAAAGTGATACAAGATTCTTGCCAGACCATAGGAGAGAAGAGATACCTACAAAGTGTATGTGCAGAAGGAAAAGAGGAGCCTAAACGGATTTGTATTAGTATTAAGTGTTGTTAACAGATCATTGTAATACCTGTTGATCTCTAACCACTTCAACAGTTGTAAAATCCCCTAACAGGGTAGCCTTAACTAGCTTGATTCAAAATCCCTTAAATTGGGTGGTCTTAACCGGCTTGCTGTAAATCCCTTAACCGGGTAACTCGAAGCTAATGAGTTCTGAGAAGCTAGAAAAGCTTAGGAGATCCTTTCAGCTATTGAGTTCTTAAAATCCTCTAACAAGGTGACCCTATCGGGTTTAACCCTTAACCGGGTGATCCCTAACAGGATCGGTTCCTACCAGAACCTATTGTAATGTTCTTAACCGGACAAGGCTCCTAACAGAGCGGACTTCTAAAGAGTTCAAAAAGCAGCTTGTGGGTATTCATCCCCACCGTGGTTTTTCCTAGTTGGGTTTCCACGTGAAAAATATGTGTGTCATGTGAAATGCTTTTTGTCTTGTGATGCATTGTTTTATTTGTTATGCACATGAAGGTTCTATGTTTTATGCCTATCTATAAAACATATTGAACTCCTTGTTGTGAAGATTTGATAGTTAAAGTCTACTAGTTCATGCATGTGAATATTATGATAATGTGGTATTGAGCTAAGAGAAAATCTTAGTGAGTGACTGATTCATGACTGATTGAGCTATACTGGATGCTACCGGTTGCACTCTGTTTTACCGGTATCTCTGTTTATCAGTTATTGTGAGTGTTTTCTATCAAACCAGTTTTGGACTATATTTGTGTCTGTACTGATTCACCCCCACCTCTCAGTACCGGTTTGGTACTAGTGGTTCATCATTGAATTATCAAGCAACATGACATGCAATGAGATGTGATAGCGATAATAATATCCGTACCCCTTCTTTCCCTAGGGATTATCTTTCCATCATTACCTTGGTTCTCATGAGTCTCATTACAATGATGCCAATGTATCATATCATGGCAAACAAAAAGGCTCATGTGACATAAATAATGAACCCCATGCCACATCAACGAAAAGAAATTGTCATTTCCAACATTACTAGACAACACACGTTGAGGAGTCCACATCAGATGATTCCACATCATCCTATGCCAACTCATCACTTTATTCAAATTTTCATGCATTGACATTCAAACTTGTAGCCTCCAACCCAATGGTTAGGTGCTGCAAAAGTCCACTCCCAAAGAAAGTGATTTTACGCAGTAGAAGTCAATGCTAGGGATATAATGAACTAATGTTCTAGGAATGGTTTAGTATCAAGTTTGCAGGTTATCTAGTTGCTTAGATGATGAGATTGGTGTTGGCATAACTGATGGTGTTGGCACAACTGGTTCATTGGTTAGATTGTCATTGATGAACAACACTTATCGGTGAATAAGGCCAAGCTCATAGGCAAGGAGGTGTGGTAAACCTAAATGGTTTACTCATGGCTGCAAACAATATGGAGGATTCAATGCTTCCCTAATATGCATCATTGACACACTTAAGCAGTGTGTTGGTCGAAGACTAATCGGTTGAAGGATAAACAAAGTAGTTGAATGGTCAGTCAAGCATCCGATAGGTGTTGAGATCAGTTTCTTAAACATGCAGTTGAAATGATGATGCGGTCACAAGAGGTGACTCAAATTGTAGTTTAGTAGTCTTATGCATGACCGAAACACTCTGGACAGACATGTGATCAGTCTAGTTGATGATAAATGACTAGTGGCAAAAGATGAAGAGTTATATCGGTGAACCGGTGATACAGGTTGAAGAATGCTATCCATCAAGAATCTCAGAGAAGTGATCGGTAAGCTAGATGCGATGACCAAAGGTGAGTCGGTCATGGTGAGATATCATCAAAACAAACTGCTCGTGAAGTCTACAACAGTTAACAACCAGTTAAGGTGAGATTTGTGCAGATTTTCCGGTTCGCATTAAAAAGGCAGAACACGACCTAGAAGTTGGTAGAATTATGAGTTGCGGTGGCAGATAAGGATGAGTTGCTGGCAAGATTGATGGAGAGCGCATAGAGAAAGTGTGGGAAGATTTGAATTTCAAATATGTTGAGTGTTAGGTGTAAACTCATTTAGGAATCAACACATATGTGTCGACAAAACATGGTATAAATGTTTTTGGCGAAAACCAAAAAGTTTGATCGTAAAATTGCTAAGTGCAATTTTGAAGAGAGGCGGTCCAATAAGGTGAGAAAAGTGCATAACTGCTAAGTGAATATCAGAGTGGTGAAGAGAGTGTGCAGAGCTCAGATAATGTGAAGAGTAGAGAAATAATTTAGAGCACCAGTAGAGTGCAGAGCAAGTGAAATACAGAGCACTAGTAGAGTGCAAAGCAAGTGAAATGTAGAGCACTAGTAGAGTGCAGAGCAAGTGTAACCGATGGTCAAAACAAAGAGCTCAAATTGGATCTGATTAAGCTAAGAGTAGCTACTATAGCAGATCATTCTCTCTGTTGTTTTCTAATAAATACAACAAAATCCCTTAACCAGGTGGACTTTAACATGTCCCTTTATTAAATCCCTTAACCATTAATTGATGATCATAAGTCCTTTAACAAGGCTACCTCTAATAGGGTAAAGGTTACAATAGGCCTTAAAGAAAATCCCTTAACCGGGTGGCACCTAACAATTTCTTTGTAATATCCTAACAGGGATGGCTCCTCACTGGGCGTACTCCAGAAGAGTGCAGATTTTGTGAGTTTCTACTCACCCTGGTTTTCTCCCATTTGGGTTTCCATGTGATAAATCTTGGTAGTCATGTGTATTTGATTTTATGTGTGCATGTTTCTTATTAATGTTGCTTATACTGATAAGTGTTAAGTTTAAATAGAAACTTTGATTAAAATTAAATTTGGTAAAAAATCGGTATAGTGTTGATTCACCCCTCCCCTCTCAGCATTGGTTGGGACTAACAATTGGTTATTGCTATTCTTTGACAATGAGAGTGTTTGTTAAACTGGTCTGAAATTTGTTTGGTGGCTTCCAGATATGCAAATTCAAGTGTTGCAATTTGGAGGACATGCTTATTTGGTTCAAAAAATGTTCTAGTTCAAATCTATGGTGTTGTTTTTTTTCACATGTGAGTAATGCTAGTCTGTGCTTGGTATGGTCAGTTGTGTTGGGTCAAAGTATGCCCAGATGGATTATCTTGTTTGGATCATGCTTTTTTGGTTCGAATATGCATTGGAGGTTGAGTTGGAATGTTGTTTTGGGTCTCACCATGGGGTGTGAAGATCCGCATTAGGTAATTTGCATTGGAAGATGCTTTTGGGCTGACTGGTTGCTGAGTTTTATTGTTTATCTACACGTTTCATTTGGAACTGGCTTTGGAATATGTGTTAGGGTATGCGACATGTTGGGATTAGCTTATAAGGATGTGTGGTGCTGTTATTGGGTCCCCTCTTTCTCCTCAAGTGTACCACATTGGATATTATTGGTTTAGATGACCTAGTTTATGTAATTTTATATGCGTTGCTTTGGGTTGACCTAGTTGAGAGTTTTAATGAATATCTTTGTATATAATGATGAGTAAATGTATGTGTTGATATATACAAAAGAGAAAAGGTGTTTGAAATGATGTGAGGTGGATGCAAATGATATACATAAATAGATTTGATTGAAGAGGTGTGTGAAAGATAGTTGGGAAGAACTTTGATAGTATTTAGTGACAGAGTTTGAGGTGAAATGTGTTTGCCATGATATTGGAAACTTGACACAAAAATTCAAGGTCAATTTCATGATCAGAAGATCCTATTCATTTTTCAGTATAGCTATTCCTTTTGGAAGACAATGTCTCTCTCTCTTGGCAGCTTTCTATATCTTGTCTTGAAGTAGTGAGTTTTAGTTGTGCAAGTCCTTTGTATTTTTCCCTAAGGCTATGCACCTTAGCTAGCAAGTCTGAAGAAGTGATCTCCTTGGTCTATGGCCGAATTATTGTAATCATTCAAATTTATATTGAGTGTGACTCTCACCATGGTTTTTCCCTTCTTGGGTTTTCTACATAAATTTGGTGTTAATGAGTTGATTGTGTTTCATGATTTCATGATTTCATTAAAGTAATATGTTAATAGTGGTTTGAAGTTTAATAGATCATAAATAAACTTGTGTTAGAGATCTAGACTTATTCAACCCCCCTCTCAATCCCGTTGTGTGTTCAACAATTGGTATTAAAGCCTTGTCCCTTCTCGAGAAGCTTAACCACTTGAGGGAGATCCAAAATGGTGCAGGATTTGAATTTTAAAGGATCAAAGTTTGAAGGTACAAATTACTCTTATTGGAAAGATAGAATGAAATTTCACTTGGAGTCTCTACTGAAGGGAATATGGGAAATTATCAAGACTGGTCATACTGCGCCACAAAATGGTCCTCCATAGACTTTGAAAGAGATAAAAGATTTTGAAAATGATACAAAGGCTAGGGTTTCTATTGTCAGTTGCTTAAGTGATGAAGTTTTTGGTAGGGTTGTTGGATTGAAGGCTATTAAAGAAAGTTGGGACAATATGCGAAGTGTATATGAAGGTGATTTGAAGTCAAAGCAAGCTAAATTGACAAATATGAAGCACAAATTTGTGAACATAAGGATGTCTGATGATGAGCTCATTACAGGCCACGTACATATAGTAAATGAAGTTGTAAATGTTATCAAAGGTGTTGGTGGAAAAATAGAAGAAAGTGATGTTGTGAGAAAAGTGTTTCTAACACTACTTAAACCCTACAAGCCCAAGAGGTTTGCTATTGACAAGAGTCATGATCTAGATAAGTACACAGTGGACAAACTTCTTGGTTCACTATCTACTTTTGAGATTGCTGAAATGGATGATATCAAAAAGGAAAGGAGAGAAGCGACATTCAATGTTTCAAAGAAGCCTGAAGATGAACTTGAAGCAAGTGAAGAGATGGATAAGATTGAAGAAAACTTTGTAAGATGACTGAAAAGAGGAACCAGAAGTACCAAGGTATGTTACCTTTGAAAAGCTTTAATTGTAGTAGAATTGATAATTATGCTTCTAGATGTATGTATAAGGAAGATTACAAGAGATCTAATGATGATGAAAAGAAGGATAGATACAAAAGTAGTGATAGAAATAAGAAGACAAATAACACAGATAGAGGAAAAAGAGGTTTTTGTTCAATGGAAATACACTTATCTGAAGATGATAATGGTGATGATTCAAATAAAGAATTCTTGTTCTTGGCTATAAAGGAGAAGGATGATGGAAGGTCTAGAAGACCAAAAAATATGAAGAATAGTGGAAACCTTGTAAAAGGAAAGGTTGCTTTGCATGTTAAAGTTGAGTTGAAGGCTTGGATCATTGACTTTAGATGCTCAAATCACATGAAAGGAGATAAAGGAAAGTTTATTAATCTTGAGAAGTATGATGGAGGATCGATGAAATTTGCAAGAGAGGAAGCTGCACCTATTTGTGGAAAAGGAAGCATTACAATTGATGGTAAGCATAAGATTGATGATGTTTACCATGTTAAAGGTATGAGACATAATTTGTTGTGTAAGTCAGATGTGTAATAAAGATTATAAGGTCATATTTAAAGAGTCTAGATGTGAAATTAGAAAATGAAGTACATGGTGATTAGTTGCAGAAGGTATAAGAATAGATGGAAATGATACTATGCGAAAGATAACAGTGGAAGCAACTATTTGCTGGCGCAATTTTGTGGAGAATGGAATCAAACTAAGACTACACCTGAATTTGAGAATGAGGTTATTCTTGTTGCTATAGAAGAATAGAAAGCTATAGAAGTTAAAAGTTGGATAATGATGGTTGAATACGATCTATATCAAAAAGAAGAAAGTTAGACATTAGAACATGTACTTGAAGCGATAAATAGGAATGAGACAAAAATCAAGAGCAAACTGAATAAAGATGATAAAGAAAAAGAAAATATAAAAAATGAATTAAATCAAGATGAACTTACTATGGTCCGAAATAAAATGAATTTTAGGAAGTCTTCCACTCAAACCAAGTACTCATCATCTTTCAATGGTAAATATTTTGCATGCAATAAATTTGGACATAAAATAAGTAAGTGCAAAAATAAGAAGGGATCACATTCATTCAATAAATGATGTTATGATTGTAACAAGTTTTATCATAAAGTAATGTGCGTAGAACTAGAATAATATGGAATGGAATTACGAATGCAAGGTATGGTAGGAATGTTCAATCTTTCAAGGGATATTGATATACTTTTAGTATGTATGGACATAAGGCCATTGAGTGTAGGTCTAATGGAATATTCAAAAGGATTGGTGATGGAAAAATGAATGGAAGTGGACTACAACAAGGTTTCGTATGCTATAACTGTAACAAGATTGGACATATTGTTAAGAACTACAGAGAAAGGAAAGAGAAGTCTATTGATTTGAAAGATAATATTGATTTTAAAGAGAAGTTAAAGATATTGTGGATGAACAAATCAGACGAAGATATGGTTATGAATGGATTTGCACCCTCGGTGCTGATTTTTCTAGGAGCTAAGCTTAGTGTTGTGGCTACGAGGAGATCTGCCTGAAAATATTATGAACCCACCTCAAAGATTTGGGTGTTGAATTGTCTTCAACATTTTTGATTGATAAAGAAGCCTATGCTCCCAATGTGAGTCTTAGATGATTATGCAAAAGAGGTGATCCAGATATGGAATCAATCTGAAATATAAATAACAATAGAAGTTTAGATGGTGCAGATTTCAGTGTCATTATCTATTGTAGAAGTATAATACTTTACGATAGTTCCTTGTGGTAATCAAATCATGAGATGAAGTATTATGTGGGAGACTCAAATCTTATCTTCTATCTCCTAGATTGGTATGGTGGCTTCTCTTAAGGGGACTAGTGTAGTATATGTTTCCTTGGTTTCAGGAAAGTGGTTGCAGATGAGAGTTGTCAATGTTAGGGGGAGTATTGCATGTATGATCAGAGAAAGAGAATATGCCAAGATAAAAGAGTTCAAAGAAATATTACAAAGGGGGATGAATCTCCGAAGGAAGGTGACTATTTTTATGTGTGTTCTTTGTCTTTGATGTTAAAGGGGGAGAGATTTCAGTAGAAGATGGTGTAGACACCTAAAATTGTCCTGTGTTTATTTATTTAATTATTTAAGCCTAATTCTTCTATTAATTAAATAAATCTTTATTTATTTAAATTGTCCTTTTCCTAACTTAAATAAATACTGTTATTTATTTAATTGATCCCACTTCCTCTATTAATTAAATAAATCTTTATTTATCTAATTAATTCATTAACCTTTTCTACCCATGACGCATGTCATTTATCTCTTAATTCCTACACTACCTACCCCCTTTATTATTTTATTATTTCTTCTACCTACCCTCTAATCCTAGCCGACCATTTATCTTTACACCTCTTAATCTTATCCCTTCATTTTCTAAAGTGTCTTTTATATAAGGAGATGCTTCTTCCATTATCAACCATAACTATCTAATGAGCACCCTAATCATCTAATGAGCATTCTAATCAAGGTGTCTAATCAATCTTATGCAATCAAGCCTTTTTGCGATCAAGCTATCAACCACATTTCCGTTCTTTGTTAAGCTCTTGTGCACACATAAAATCTGAGAGCAAATATACCAAGAAAGATCAATGGAGATTGATACCATACTAGACATGTGAATGTTATATCTTGTTTTATTTTGTTAATTTGCATGATCTTAGGTATCTCTATTCGTATTGGTGAATGTTTCATTCTAGGATCTAGATTGTTTGTGGTTGGATCTTTATGGTTTTACAATAGTTTATCATCACTTTTCACCATACACATTTTTCCACGCTTGGTGAGACATGGATTTTTGTTAGATCTATGTTTTTTTGCAGGTTTTTCTAACCCTATATTGCTGTTTTGTAAAACAATTCGGAGAATAACTTTGTGTGGCTAGGGTTTTGGACATAAGATTAAGATCTTGGAGAGATTTAATCCAATCTCACAAATGACTTGGCAATTTTGCACCAATTTGTTTTTGCAGGTTTTGGATAGTATCATGAGTGTTCAATCCGAAATTCAGAATTTTTGGAGCATATTTGAATTTTTTATGAATTATTTATGATTTTTCATAAAAAAATAACATTTGAAGAAAATTAGCATTTTTTTTGGATTTTCTTATAGTTTTGGAAAGTTCTCAAAATTATATAGGGGGTCTTATATTTGTGATTTAAATTTGGGTGCAAAATAAGTCGTGAAAAATCACATTTTAAAAAATTAGGGTTTTGCATTATTTTGATCAGATGTCATAAACCTCTTGGAATTTTGGCATCAAATTTTTTTTTCAAGTTGAGAAAAGTATTAGAAGTTCTCAGTAAAAGAATCAGATTTTTTGGAGCATATTTGAAGTTTTTATTAGTTTTTTATGCATTTTCATAAAAAAATAATTTTGAGAGTAAATGAGCAAATTTTTCGGATTTGTTTTATAGTTTTGGAAAGTTCTCTGAATTATACACAGGATCTGTTATTTGTGATTTTAATTTTCATGCAAAATATTTGATAAAAAAATGGATCTTTAAAAATTAGGGTTTTGCATTATTTTGATTATATCTCACAAACTACTTGGAATTTTTGCAGGAATTTTTTTATGCAGGTTTGGAAGGCTATCGGGAGTTTTAAGTAAAAAATTTAGATTTTTGGGATCAATTTTGTAGTTTCTAAGAATTTTTTATGTTTTTTGGAGCAAATTAGCAATTTTTTTGGATTTTCTTATATTTCGAGAAATGTCTTGAAATTTTACAAGTGGTCTATTTTTTAATGATGCTAAAGAACTCATGGAAAATCAGATATTTGAATCTACCCAAAAACGTCTTGCCGAAGGCCCCTATTTCACAAAGTCTTTTGGATTTAAAATTTACCTAACTTGTGTGCTTGCAGGAGGGGTATTATTTCAAAACTAATAATAATCTTGGTGCAGGAACTTTGGCAAATGTTTGATTTTAAAATTGCTTGCTTTGTCTTCTTAGTCTAGCAAACACTTCAATTGGTGCACTACAATTTAATCAATGTCTTTCGTGTTTTGAGCATTAGGCTCTTTTGTGTTTATCGTAGAAGGGCTTGCCTCCCCATGTGGTCACTAGGACTACTAGTGAGGAGGAAACGACCCAAGTGAGTATGGCTAAAACCCAAGCATTCCAACTCACTATAATAAATAGGCCTCTTGGGATGAAAATTTCAAAGGTTAGAGCTGTCTGAGATCTATCTCATATCAAGAACTTTGTAGGGCCCTTGAGGTCTAAATCATGCTTGCGTGACTACTAAAGTGTTTGGTACTTTGTTGGGCTATAGGCCTCAATCGTGCTTGTGTGACTTCAAAGGATAGTCTCCTAATGGAAACCCTTACTAGTACCTTTTTTTTTTAGAAAGAACAAAAGCCTTCTAGTTGTTGGCGTTAAAGGTTGGACCTCTAAAGTGACTCACATTCTTATGGTTCTTAGTAGAGATACAAAGTTCACCACGAGGAGTTTTCGTGGGGACTGGTGCTTGGTTGCCCCAGAGAAGTGAGTGTCGAGGGTGGAGCCAGTGGGGTCAAGCACCTAAGTATCCGCTCTGAATTGCATAGCTCGGGGGAAACCGCATGTGAGATTCAACAACTATTGTCCTGGCCAACCCTAGGATTTGTGCTTACATGATAAAAACACTTAAACATTTACAATCAAAACAAAGAAACATTTTGTCTACCATGTTTTCAAGTGTATGCAAAAATATTTCACATCACATTTCACATTTGGAAACATTTTGGATCCTTAAGACAAAACGCTTTCAAACATTGAGTCTTCATTGTTATTATGTCTTATTGCCACTAAAAAGTCAAAACATTAAGATTTGGTCACATTCAACAACTTCACAATTGGACAAAATTGCAAAACATTTTCAGAATCACGTCCGAGTTTGTTAAAACTATGTCTCCGTTCACAGTTGAGAGATTACAAGAAAACTTTTGAGAACAATAAGGACTTAAGTTTTCAGATCTAAAGAGATTCTAAGGCTACTTCCTATAGGGCTTCATTATTCAGTCAAGTTGTCTTGGTCACACATAGTCAATCATTTTCCTTCACTTACATTGCCCTCATACATATTTTCCAAATTTGAGTCAAAGGGTTACTTTTCTTGTCCTCGTCAAACTTTGCAAACATACTACAACACAACACTAGGTGAGTCCCACATCAAGATCCATCAGCTTAGGGTCTCATTTGGTCTTCTTGATTCAAGGTCAACTTACCTCATCAAGAGATCCATTATCTCTTTGGAAGCCACACCTTACTCTCAAACATACATACCTGGAGTCAAGGTCAACTTATCTCATCAAGAGACCCATCATCTCTTTGGAAGCCACACCTTACTCTCACACATACATACTTTGGTCTTACACTCTTGGACATTGCAAGTGTACCCTAGATTCATCTACACTTCATATACCTCTTGGTCTTCCGTAGTCTTTGCATTTTCATCCTACTTTTCATTTTGGTCAAGACTTTAGTCCATGGTTGAAACCCATTCACAAAGGTCTAGAAGGGAAGCCTAAGAAGCTTTAAGGTCTTTAAACATGAGTACCTATGAGTTTGATGGAGACGAATTCTACAATCCATTTGAAAACCGCAGTAATATACCATACAATGACAATAACAATGGAAATAATAATGATAATGACAATGCATGCATGTATTCTGCAGAAGTTGAGGTGTATTCTGCAGAAGTTGAGGAAACTATCATGGATCCCCATTTTAATAGATTGGTTCAAGAAATAATGAAAAGGGATAGACAATATTTCCTACAAGTCATGGCACAAAATGGGACAAGAATACCTCATGGATTTGATATGTCACAGATTTTGGAGGATGATACAAACCAAGCAAATCAAGTTAACACAAGACAAAGGAGGCCCAATAGTGGTGGTAAGAAAGAGTGTCTCGTGCTTGAGTCACCTTCATCCCTATTTCAAAAACCTGAGATTCCAAATACATACACTCATTCTCATGCCAGTTATGATAGAACCTCTCATGAACAACCCTGCAGTCATCCTTTCCCATGCAAAAGAACTACCACCACATATGCTCATGATGATATCCAAGATAATACCAATGCATACAATTACACTCAATCGAATATTCAAAATCATTACATGAGGAGACCCCATTTCAGATTTGGGGGCAATATCCAAGATTATTCTTATGACACCTCCTATCCCCATGATCATGACATGTATCGACCTAGACCTAGTGCTCCTCACTATAATACCACACCAAGTAGTCCATATGCAAGCTAAAACTATGTCCCTCCATACGAACACATCTATGATCAATACCATCCATATATGCATTATATCCCTCCTCCTCCGCCTGGTGGCTCAAGCATGGGACTAGCTCAAAGAGAAAAGACACCACCCAGGGATGACTTGCAACAATAGATAAAGAAATTACAAAAGCAAATGGAGGACATGAATACACCAAAGCAACAGTACACAATGCGATACATATGTCCTTACCCATTTGATAAAAGCATTCCAATGCCTCCATTCCCTCCACATTTTGTAACACCAAAATTTGACAAGTACAAAGGTAAAGGGGATCCTAAGGTACACATAAGACAGTTTTTCATAGCTTGCATTGAGGTAGCAACAAAAGAAACATACTTGATGAGATTGTTCCCACAAAGCTTAGGTGAACAAGCTATGGAATGGTTCTCCCAACTTCCACCTGGAATTAAGTCATGGGGTGACCTAGCAGAGGCTTTCATAAAACATTTTTCATACAACATTGAAACAGATGTGTCAATAGCCACCTTATGCAATACTAAGCAAAAACATGGGGAATCCTTCTCTTCATTTTTACAGTAATGGAGAGGTCTTGCTAGTAGATGCTCTTGTGATATCCCACGAAAACAAATGGTAGAAATGCTCACACAAAACGTCAACACAGATATTGGATATGAACTGAGAAAAGAACATTTGTCTACCTTCAAAGAGGTTATTGAAAAAGGAATGGTGATAGAAAAAGTCCTTATTGAACAAGGCATCATCAAGATATTCAAAGAAAACAAAGAAGAATCAACTGGGAAAGACAAACCACACTTTTGGAACAAGAATAAGAATACATTCAATGAGGGGGTGGTAGATGCAAATATTGTGAAACCTAAGATAACTTTCCCCGGTGCAAGTTCTTCCAATACAGACAATCAAGTGAACAATCAAAGGCCGTCAAAACCTCGAAGAAAATATGGGAGAACCAATTGAAACCGCATTCAAGAAGTTAGTGGCAAACAAGCTCATAACACTACTAGATAATCCACCATATGAGCCAAAGGTAAAACCAAATTGATGGAATGATGATGAATATTATGAATATCACAAGAGTAAAGGGCATTTAACTAGCAATTGTCATAGATTGAAGAATATCATACAAGATCTCATTGACAGAGGTGACATAGAAGTGGAAGGTCATACCTCCAATGAAGAGCATGCGATGTTCAAGGAGCCATTTCCTAAACATGACAAGGGAAAAGACAAAACTACAGATAATCAAGCTAATTATACGAAGATTCCCTATGAATATGATTCCACTATTAATAATATTTCAGTGGACAATCATGTTTCTACTATCATCATAAAGGACAAAGCTCCTGAGAATTCTACCCAAAGGAGCAAAGTTGTTTAGAAAGGCATTGTACCATCTTCCTCATATTCTAAAAATGAAACCTTCAAATGTAATGTTACAACTTGTCAAGGTAAAGTCACCTTGCAAGGCGTTCCATTCAAGCCCGCAACTTCTTCATCCGTAAAAAATGAGTATGATCTTGTAGATCAGCTAGGGAAGACACCCGTCCTCATTTCCATCCTTGAGATTTTATGCATATCCCCCACACATAAGGCCATCCTTGATAAGACCTTGAGAGAGACTTTTGTACCCATTGATTTGAACGTGGACCAGTTTAAAGCCATGGTGGGATACCTTTCCATTCACATACCCTCACATTTACAGAAGCCGATGACAGATCTATCATCCAACCTCATAATGCACCTCTACATATTGAAGCCTTTATCTATAAAAACTGCATCAAATGAGTCCTGATAGATGGGGGAGTAGGTCTGAATATTTGTGCATTGAGCACTATTAAACAATTGGGATATTCTGAAAAGGCTGTGAATTCTACACATGCTATCACTATCAAAGCATATGATGACGAAGAGCGCTCATCCAAGGGTACAATCACCTTACCTCTAAGAATTGGGCCAGTTACAAAGGATGTGGTTTGTCAAGTCCTTGATCTAGAGCTCACATACAACATACTCTTGGGATGTCCATGGATTCATGAAATGAGAGTTGTTCCCTCAACATATCACCAGTGTATCAAGTTTCCACACAATGGAGTTGAATTGACTATCAAAGGCAATCCGAATCCATTCATATATTGCGATAACCTGTGACGTAGATCAGAAATAACAATCCAAGTTAATCAAGAAGCTTTTCCTTCATGCATATATGGATCCAGAATCATTGAAAGATTCTACATAAAAACAAACAGAGATTAAAGAAAAATTCAAGATTAAAGACATGGGATGTGATGAGTATATCTTTCATGTTGATCAACTCCCACTATGTCCTAAGGTATTTAGTCGACAGGAACAACCTACAAACAATTTACAATGCCAAGGAATTGGGTGTGAACCACCTAGTGTTGTGGCTACTAAGTCTAAATGCAAATATCCTCTAGTGGTGCAAGCAACTCTTGATATCAATAGTCCTAAGAGTGGTTCCAGAGAAGAATCTATTGAGTGTATCATTCGCCCTCTTGAGAAGTCAGATAGCTTTACCATTTCATTCGCTCATTCCATTTCCTCTCCTTTCCCAAACTTGGATCAACAAGAATAAGAAAAGCCCTTACTAATTGGGGAACAAAAATCAAGCTTTGAAAAGAAAAATCTAAAAGTCAAAAATAAAGAAAACTCCTTTAGTCCAAATCAAAATCAAAAGCTATTGGACTCTGCAAAAATCAAAGTCAAGGATAAAAATCTTATGAAAGAAAAAGAGTAAGAGCTGATCTCCCCTAATATCAAAATAACTGGGGGCAAAAGCTCTACAATTTTAAATAAAAAAGCATACTTGTTGATCCTAAGTCTCCATAATACTATCGTACTTTCACTTCTTTTCGCAATCATAAGCCTTCATAACGCATCCACTCGTTCCACACATCCTTTCCCTTCTAGCGATACATCATGGATCTTTAATGGAGCTTCCTCGAGGGACTTTTTTATCAGGGATTCCCAAACTTCTTTAGGTGACACGCATGTACGGGCCTATGTAGTCCACATGCTAGTAATTCTATCTCAGTTCCTTTATCAAGGAAAATAGTCACTCGAGCTACACATCATTCAGTCAGGGAACAATGTAGCTACAATCATAAGGTAAAGCCTTGCACATTTGAGGTGGGTGACGTAGTTCTCAGAGGGAATCTTAAAAATCAACAAGACAAAGAGAAGAAGGGAAAGTTTGAACCAAATTGGTTTGGTCCTTATGTCATCACAACAATCTATGGATAAGGTGCATATCAACTTTTGACACCCTATGGAGAACCTTTGGAAGATCCTATCAATAGCATGCACCTTCATAGGTTTTACACATAGCCCTTCAAAATATTCTAATCCAAAAATACAATATATATATTTATATATAAAATACAAAAAAATCATACAAAAAATAAAAATTGGTTACTTGGTGAAAACCTGGCAAATAGGCGCCTTGTGACACAAAAAAATTTGAAAAATCAAAAAAAGTAAAGAGAAATAAATTCGTCCAATGGTGAAAACCACTTCGGTGGCGCCCTGGGCAAGTACCATGATGAAAATAGGGTTACTGGTGCTATGTGTAGAGACATTGATCCTCCCTCCTTCAGGATTCAATATCATCCCTTCACTTTGCACACACTCACAACC
Source organism: Cryptomeria japonica (assembly GCF_030272615.1). Lineage (NCBI taxonomy): Eukaryota > Viridiplantae > Streptophyta > Pinopsida > Cupressales > Cupressaceae > Cryptomeria > Cryptomeria japonica. The sequence goes on along the minus strand of NC_081405.1, from coordinate 691,598,238 downwards.
TATCCATCCATACTAAACTTACCAATTCCCATCATGACTTGTTATTGATCTACCTAAGATTGGTTAGCCATTCATAATAAACCTTCCCTTTTCACCCTTTCCTTCCATAATAGATCAGGTCCAATTTGCAATTGGGGCAAAATCCTAAATCTAGTGATGGAAGTGGTACCCCGAGATCGCATGTTTTGATGAGCATCGCATGTTTTGAGGAGCATCGTCTTTTCATTCCTCCTTTTCATGCATAATCCACAATAAAAGATCATTTACATCCCCAATCCGCAATAAAGTTCCATTCTTCTTTGCAATAAAGTATCAGTATTAGGGATTCAGTCAGTTTCGGATGAGACACAAGCAATAGTGGGCTTTCAATAAATCAAATCTTTCAGTAGACTTTGGCAACAACATGGTTTTTCAGCATTATTTGTCCTTTATTAGGATGACAACATTGTGACCAAATCAAACATGTTAGCATATGTGGAAAGAAACACAAATAACTTGAAGATTTCATTGTGTGTTGGTGTCAAGTCTCAGTTATCTTTTGATTTCATCTTTTGGTGACATGTCTTTTAGCTTTTTTCGGGATGTCTCTGACTAGAGATTATATCTCCAGGATGTCTTTGACTAGAAAGGCGAGGATGGGATAAGTTCACCTATTGTTTTGTTGTTCGTGGATTGTCTCTTAGTAATGCTATGACTTGTCCAAGGATATGAGGACACTGTGAGTCTAGTGTGAACTGGGGCATTCCTTGTTTGCGACTGTCTGATCTCCATACAAACGGGTACAATGACTTTTTGGGTTGAACCTATACCTCAATTTTCATAACCTATTTGCCATAATAAACTTCAATGATGATAAAGCACAAGAAGCTCTTTCACTTCCATATCTTCTACCTTCCATCCCCCTTTCTTGATTAACCTCCATCACCCTTCTTGAGTCCGTGTAGCTCGCTATCACATGACTAAGTATAATGACATGCCAAAAATATTTGCATTTTATGTAGTTTGCACCTTCATGCATCATCACATGTTAGCATATCTCATTTCATACATGCATATATATCACAATTACATTACATCTTGCACATATCATTGGTTAGTATTTGCATCTACATATAAACCCATAAAAAGAACAAAAACATATTGCATTTCATCATGTACATATTTGCCTCATATCGTAAGCATCATAAAATCATATAGAAACATAAACACATATAAAACATGCATATAGTTGCCGCAAGTATAGATTATCTCATCTCATATATATCAAAATAATAAAGTGTCATGATACAATGATGTCAAAATCTCATATGGCTAAAATCACCCAAAGGTGTCTACATCATCATACAAAAACTGATACAACCTGGATTATCATGTCTGTCCCCTCTTGCAGACTTTCCGGGACCATCTTTTTATCAAAGCAATTAACAATCTTGGTTTTGCCCAAATCTCAGGCATATACATTGTTAGTTAGATGAGAGGGTGGGGGGGAAGGGGCGAATCAGATAAAATTACTATTCAATATATTCTTCAGATTCAACCTCGGTAGAACTTACTTGATATGCAACTATGACTGTAAATCATTCAAACTCATAAACTGATAAACTTGAAACATCAAAACACATTTAACACCATATTTAACATGGAAACCCAAATAGGGAAAAACCACTGTGGGATTTCAGACCCACTAAGAAAATATACTCTTCTAGAGTATGCTCGGTTAAAAGCCAATCCTGTTAAAGATTACATAAACACATTGCTAGATGTGACCCGATCAAGGGATTTCCCTTAGATTTATCAGAATCTTACACTTTGTTAGAAGTGACCTTGTCAAAGGATTTCAAACACTCATTCAGAATGTTACCTTGCTAGAGGATTTACAAATAAGACTGTTAGGTCCATTCGGTTAAGAGATTTCCTATCACTTACAAAATAAATAACAGTAATAAAATATATCTGCAACCTCACATCTGAAATGTTAAAGCAGACTCTATGTGCTCAAAATAATCTTGTCATAAGACTTATCTTCCTCCTTGCTGGGCTTCTCAATCTGTTCTTCAATCAAATCTTCAATCTTCTATACTCAGTAATCACCTCTATAGTATCACTGCTCTTCTATTTGCCCGCATACATTGTTCATCAACTTTTCTTTATTTATAAGCAATTCCTAACCGCTTAATCTCTTTAATCACATTTCCCAGGATTAATCTTAGCCATCAGATCTTCAAACTTGACTAGGTTCATTGAATCCTTCAAACTGAAAAACATTTTATCTTGCCTTGAAACTTGTATTCCTTCCTTGGTACTTGTGCTCGGTTATGACCGTTCAATCTGTGCTGTAGATCTAACTCTTGAATTTTCATTGCCGTTGATCCTTAACAAACTTCTTGCACGACATTCCAATCTTCTATAAATCTCCAACTCATTGGCATCCTTCATTTAATAATGTATTTATTCATCCAATGCATTTTGTTACTGCTCGGTTGATACTCGGTAAATACTAAACTTTACTCAGTAGACATTCTGTATTCGTCTTGGTTACTGTCTCGATAGCTTTTCTTGCTGACAACACTTGGTAACTTCTTTCTTCTTTAACCGACACTGATAACCTTGGTGTTTACCAACTAGCTCCTTGCTTGGTAAAATAGAACAATATCAAACCTTTACTCATTCTATTGCATGAAATCTTTTCTCCTTATTTAGTCTTCGAATACACATATATAGGATATCAAAACAATCAAAATATCATAATCTCATCACTGTCTAACTCGGTAATAGTTGCCCATTGAATAACTTATTACTCTCCTTCATTTTCACATTCTTTCTGTGTCACTTACCGACATCTTTATACTCATCAAAACATACTCTTTAAGATATGGCAACATCATACTGAATCAAAAAATCAATTGCTTGACATCAATGACAAAATTATACTATTAAGACAGTAATCATCCTTTATTAATTATATCATCAATCTCCAACAACCTTCTCAATATCATCATACCAACAAACTTAATGTAATGCCAATAATACATAATGTATCTCAATCCCATCGCCTTGATCGCGGCGTGGTCCTCGACAATCAAATTTGTTCGTAATTGTTGTGTCATAGGGAATCGCTCTCTAGACTCAATATGGAGTAAGTACCGTTGCATCCAATCAAATCAATCATGTCAATCCTAGTGGTACTCATGTTCATCACATAGTGCTGCTTATCTTATCTTATCTTAGCCTAGTGGTATCTATGTCCATCACATGGTGTTTCTTATTAGGCTCTATCCTAGTGCTTATGTTTATCACATGGCGCTGCATCTTAGTGTATATGTTTGTCACATTGCACTATATCCTATCTTGCTAGAGAACTTGTTGGATTTTATCAATTCGATGAATTATCCTACACTCAACTTAGTGAGCCTACTTGTTTAGGACACCTGTTGGGTGAATCCTCTCAACAACTTATCCAATTGGCAACGTATGTTTATCACAAAATTGTCAATTCTAGCCTTGTTTTCTATGTCTTCCCTAGGGCACCTATTTGAGTAAATCCTCTCAGCAGCTTATCCAATTGATAGCGTATGTTCATCACAAAACTATCAATTATGGCCTCTTAAGACATAGACACAATTTTGTTGATTTCTTTTGAGTCAGTCTTTTTCCTACATGACATTGTCACCCTATCTTGTCAGTCCTTTCTAGCCTTTCTTTCTTATTGAGAGATTGTCTGCAACCCTTTTAGTCAATATTCATCCAATCTCTCGAGGGGGCATATCATTCCCGTCTTGGGGAAACTTTGTATCAGTTTATCTTATCTTCTTTGAGCCAATGTGAAAAGCTGCATTGCCTCAAAGAGGGGCAAAATGTAGACATCTAAAATTGTCCTGTCTATTTTATTTATTTAATTATTTAAGCCTAATTCTTCTATTAATTAAATAAATCTTTATTTATTTAATTAATTCATTAATCCTCTTCTAAGCCTTTCCTCATTTAAATAATACTTTTATTTATTTAAATTGTCCTTTTCCTAAATTAAGTAAATACTTTTATTTATTTAATTGATCCCACTTCCTCTATTAATTAAATAAATCTTTATTTATTTAATTAATTCATTAACTTTTTCTACCCATGACACACGTCATTCATCTCTTAATTCCTACACTACCTAGCCCTTTATTATTTTATTATTTCTTCTACCTACCCTCTAATCCTAACTGACCATTTATCTTTACACCTCTTAATCTTATCCCTTCATTTTCTAAAGTGTCTTCTATATAAGGAGATGCTTCTTCCATTATCAACCCTAATCATCTAATGAGCACCCTAATCATCTAATGAGCATTCTAATCAAGGTGTCTAATCAATCTTATGCAATCAAGCCTTTTTGCGATCAAGCTACCAACCACATTTCCATTCTTTGTTGAGCTCTTGGGGACACATAAAATCTGAGAGAAAATATTTCAAGCAAAATCAATGGAGATAGGAAGACAATGGAGATTGAAACCCTACTAGACATGTGAATGGTATACTTTGTTTTATTTTGTTGATTTGCATGATCTTAGGTATCTCTATTGGTATTGGTGAATGTTTCATTGTAGGATCTACATTGTTTGTGGTTGGATCTTTATGGTTTTACAATAGTTTATCATCATTTTTTACCATACACAGATGGTATAAGTATTGCCATCACCGACAAAGGGAGAGATTATTGTAAATTTGAGTTATGTTGTCATTGATGTCAAATTTGTTGGTCTGAATATGGTGTGGTCCAAATACAGTCTTGTGTTGTGCAAACTATTGTTGGTGATAGTTGGTGAAAGGTGAGTTGTCTTGCATTGTGCAAACTACTATTGGTTATAGTTGGTGACAGGTGAGCTGTTATTATGTTGTCATGCAAGTATATGAAGGTTTCTATTGGTTAAGAGTGTCAAAAATTGGTGTTGTTGTTGAGTTTGTTTGGTGACTCAGTTAAAGTTTATTGTGGAAGATGATCAAAGATGTATGATATCAATATGTGTTGCCTAGTGTTGCTGTTGACTTTGATTGGTATCTTGGTTAAGGTTGTGCCATCATTGATGTTATAGTAAGATTGATATTACAATGCTATATAAAGTTGGTGACAAATGTTCAATGACACATTTGATCTAGTATTAAGTGTTTAGATGTTGTCCAATTGTTTGTTGAAGATGTTGTGCTTAAAAGAGGAGTTTCCTGAAGATCAATATAGTAGAAGGTTCAATATGCAAGAAAGAGTATTTAATGCCTCGTTGGCATTGCATGAAGATTGCATTAATGAAGTATAGTGTTGTCATTGATGTCAATAATAACCGGTAATGAAGTTGTATTGCAGTCGGTAGTGATGCAATAATGCAGCTGGTAGTAGAGCAGTGAGGGAAATCAGTATTGATATTTCAAAAGCAGAGTGATCAATCGATAACCTTAACCTATTGATATGTCAAACCCTAACCGATGGAGCTTGGTGAATCGGTTATGTTGATCTATGATCGAATGGTGATCAGAGATGGAGATGCCACATATGCATGATGCATGTGATGAGTTTGAAAGTGGTTTTGGTGCATAGAGATAACTGTTTTATCTTGGGAATGAACAAATGCATAGCATGAAGTGAATAACGCGTGATGAGTTACAAGATCAAATGTGCGATGATTCAGGAGAGGTCAAAGTTGTCTTGAAAAATGTGCACTTGATTTCTATGTAATACAATGGTCATGTTTGAACTGATATGTTTGTAATCTCTATGAGATCTTAGGTTTTGTGATGTGTTACCGACCTATTGTATTTGCTTATAAGGTCGATGAGTTGTTTTGTAATTCTTTTGGCAATTTGGTTAAGTGTGGTAGTGTGATTGATTGCCAAACTAGAAGGAATATCTGCAAAATGTTTTGAAGGTAGATAGGAGCATAAAAATATATGACTAAGCAAGATAGTGCTATTACTAGATCAAAAAAGACCCTGTTGTTCTCTAACCATTACAACAGTTAAATCCCTTAACCGGGTAAGCTTTAACAGGCTTGGTGCTTTCTAAATCCTCTAACTAGGTGATCCATTAACTTGGATTTGAAATCCTCTATCGAGGTTATTCCTAATAGGGTATTGTAGTCAATCCCTTAACCGGGTGGTTCTTAACCAGATATGTTCCTAACAGGACATTTTGGTAAAGCTTCTAACAAGACTTGGCTCCTCACATGGTGAACTTCAGAAGAGTTCAGAATACCTGTGGGTATTCATCCCCACTGTGGTTTTTCCAATTTGGGTTTCTGATACAAAGTGGGCAATTAGAAGAATAAAAGACCCAAAATCACCCCTCTATGCCTAGTCTAAGGCCTAATATAACCCAACAACTAGGGTCCTTCACACACTAATGACAACCAGTCACCAATTACACTTCCAAGGGAGGGTTTGGACTGTTTCACAACTAGGATAACTCACCCTAACCTTCCAATCAAGTTTGGAAGTCTCCTTTGTGCATCCGGGTCAAGAAATTCCTATTTAGTCCTAGTTCTAGTAGCCCTGCCAGATAGGTGTTTCCAACCTTATTCAAAATTCTTCCAAATAATCCTTGGAACAAATTATATATTTGAGTACCCTTTTGGGGCTTACATGCAATCCCATAAGTTTGAGGCTTGAATTTTCTCCAGCACCCCTAAGCACCTATTGTGGACACAGACCTAATAGGCCTAATTAGGCTTGATTTCCAAAGCAACTACTTGAAGATGGGTTTGTAGAAATAAAATCATCACTTGGAAATATTCCCCTTTCCTCTAATAGACCAAATCAATCATCAAACTAGTTTCCATACACTCCCTTGGTGACTGTTTGTTCATTCCTCTTTGTAGTCTAGACTAAACACATCGTCTTGTTTAGCCTAGGGCCTGGTGGTGACTGTACCAACCCTCACTCCTTGATTCCACCCTTTTGGAATCTCAATTTACACTCCCCTAACTTGCATTTTCCAAAAGGCTGTTGAATTCCACAATGGAATTTGCAAGTTAGGGCCACATCTTGGGTGAAACCCTATGAACCAGGGTTTTGAATGACAGTTTTTAGGAAACTGACCACTACTCACTCCAAACAATGCCAAATGGAGTCAAACCACTTTCATTAGAACCTTAACTTGTAGCACTACACAACCAATTCAAAATTTCATTAAATCAAATCCTTTTTCAGATCGTACTGTACGGAAAACTACAGGAATTGGGCAAAATTTGAGTTTTATTGTTGCTCAATCCACCAAATCTTTTACATATATCATCCCAAACCAACATGGATGATATCAGAAGCCTAAATAGTCCTCCCCCCAATGGCTATAACTATTTTCAAATGGTTATGCCCGTTGGAATCTCTTTTCCACAGTCAGTGGAAATGTTGCTTAGCAACTTTTTACAATTTTGCATAATTGACACTTTTGATGTGCCAATGTCTCTAATGGACTTTGTAGACCTATCCTAGGCCTAAAAATACTCAAATCAACCTATCACCATGCTTCCTACACATTATGAACCCCATGGCCTAATTTGGTCTCTAGGTTTATAAATGACCTTAGAGCCAATTGGCCTTGCAAATGGGTTCCTTGTTACATCAAGAGGATCCAAAGTGATCCAACACACCAAACTAGGATCTAAAACCTGTTTAACACTCAAACAACAAATGGAATCAGGAGGGTGCCCTGCACCATACTCCCAGGGCTAGAAAAAGCTCAAGTGTTTTGAGTTGGTAAATCTGGAACCTTGCATCCAATCTTCTCCAAGGCCTTCTCTGTCATCCAGGTTGCATCTTCTAAGGGTTTGTCCTTCCATTGGACCAGGTACTCATAGTAGGTATGCCTCATTTTCTTACTCACCCTCTTTTCAGGTACATGCTCAACTTCAAGCTTAGGTGGCTTAGGTAGGTCTTGTAACATCTCTTCCCTACTAGAGTAATCTTGACCTACATCACACACATCAGTAACAAGACCTTTATATGCATATATATTTGAAACATTGAAAGTATTAGAGAGACCAATGTCTGGAGGAAGATCAATCTTGTAGGCATTGTTGCCACACTTTTGAATGATCTTGAAAGGACCTATCTTCTTCATCATTAACTTGGTGTATTTCTCCTTAGGGAGTCTCTCCTTCTTAAGATGAATCATCACCATATCTCCAACCTTAAACTGCAAATCTCTTCTTTTCCTATCTGCTGCATGCTTGTATTTGTTTGAGGTTTGTTTCAACCTATCCTTTACTTGTTGGTGTATGTCTCTCATCACTTCTGCAAAGTCTTTTGCTTGTGCACTTCTTCTTTCCAAATCCTTCACATCTCTTGACTCCAATACACCTCTAGGGTTTGACCCATACACTATTTCAAAGGGATTGTGACCAGTGCTCCTATTCACTGAGTCATTATAAGCAAATTCTACTTGAGGAAGTATCAAATCCCATGTATCTCCTTGATCCTTAGTTAGACACCTCAATAGGTTTTCAAGTGACCTATTGATGACCTCAGTCTGTCCATTAGATTGGGGATGATAAGTTGAAATAAATGACAGATTGGTACCCAACCTTCTCCAGAGGGTTCACCAAAAATGCCCAATAAACTTAGAATCTCTATTTGAGATGGTTGATAGTGGCAAACCATGCAACCTTACAACCTCTTTGAAGAATATACCTACTATGTGGGATGCATCATGTGTGGTTTTACAAGGTAGGAAGTGAGCCATTTTTGAAAACCTATCAAAAACTACATAGATGCTGTCATAACCCTGTTTGGTCTTTGGGAGTCCTAATAGAAATTCCATGCTAATGGAATCCGATGGCTTGTTTGGTATGGGAAATGAAGTATAAAAACCTGCATTTGAACTGCTACCCTTGGCCTTTTGACAAATCATACAACCTTCCATATACTTTCTAATCTTAGTCTGCATCCTAGGCCAAAAGTAGAATCTTCTAACCAATTCAAGGGTCTTGTCAATCCCAAAATGACTTGTTGATCCCCCACAATGATTCTCTTTCACAATGTTTTCTCTCATGGAGCCTTTAGGGATGCAAAGTTGGCTTCCTTTGAAAAGTAGACCTTCCTACAAAATGAAGTCTGAGAACTCCTTGTGGTACTTGTCACCCATTTCCTTGCACACTTGGTATGCTTCTTTGAATTCCTCATCTCCTTGGTACATATCCTTCATGGAACTAATTCCTATGCTCTCTAATTGAATCTCCTTCACTGTCAAGTTCCTCCCGCTAAGGGTATCAACCACCTTATTTGCCACTCCTTTCTTGTGCTTGATGGTGAAAGTGAATGCTTGAAGGTATTCCATCCACTTCATATGCCGATGGTTCAACTTATCTTGTCTATTCAAGAAACTCAGAGCATGGTTATCATTATAGACTATAAACTCCTTTGGAAATAAATAATACCTCCATTTCCTCAAAGATTGACCATTGCATACATATCCAAGTCATAGATTAAATACTTTTGTTTGGCTTCATTTAATTTTTCACTAAAGGAGGATACTGTTCTACCTTCTTGACTCAAGACTCCTCCTATTGCCTTGTTAATTGCATCAAATTCTATGGTGAAGACCTTATGGAAATGAGGTAGAACCAATATAGGTTGCTCTGCTACCTTTATTTTCAAATACTCAAAGGACTTATCTGCTTCACTAGTCCATACAAATTGACATTTTCTACCCCCGCTTATAGTGTCAATCATAGGTGCACATACACCACTAAAATTCTTAATAAACTTCCTATAGAAGCTCGCAAGACCATGAATACTCTTTACCTCACTTGCATTTCAAGGTGTAGGCCAATTGAGGATTGCTTCCACCTTGGATGGATCCATCTTGAGGCTACTCTTGGAGATCACAAAACCAAGAAACACTAACTCCTCCTGCAAGAAGATACTTTTTTCCAAATTGATCTTCAACTACTCTTCATTAAACCTTTTCAACACCAAATCCAAATGTATTAGATGTTCATCTCTATTCTTGCTAAAAATCAAGATATCATCTAAGTATACAACAACAAAATGATTGATAAAGGGTATAAAGACTTCATTCATGAGTCTCATGAATGTACTGGGAGCATTTGAGAGGCCAAAAGGCATAACCAACCACTCATAAAGTCCTTCATTTGTTTTGAAGGCTGTCTTCCACTCATCTCCCTCTTTTATCCTGATTTGATGGTAGCCGCTCTTCAAATCCACCTTGGAATAGTACTTGGCTCCTGCTAGAGAATCCATCAAGTCTTCTATTTGAGGCATAGGGAACCTATACCTGATTGTGATCTTGTTTATGGCTCTTGAATCCGTACATAATCTCCATGTACCTTCTTTCTTTTGGGCCAATACTGTAGTGACAACACAAGGGCTAATGCTTTTCCTTATGAACCCTTTCTCTAACAACTCATGTACTTGCCTTGCAAGTTCTTATTCTGATTAGGGGTTAACTTGTATGTTGATTTGTTGCGCAATGTAGAGCATGGTATGAGGTAAATGCAATGACTTACATCTCTAAAAGGTGGTAGGGTCTTTGGTTTGCTTCCTACAACTATACTCTTGTATCTTTCCAACAACTCTTTCACCTCTCTATGACCTGGAATCCTCTCTCACACCTTGTCTTCTTCTTTCTTCCTCACTTCTTCTCTTGGCTTCACCACTATGGCAAAGCATGGGGTATCCTTCTCTTTGATTGTGTGCATAAACTCCTCCTTACCTACTAACATGACACTAGTCACAACATGATTGTCTTTACCATCATCCGGTAGTGGGGTCATAGTGTATTGTACACCATCTTTGGTCATCTTGTAGACATTTTTCTTCCCATCATGCCTTGAGTCTACATCATATTTTGATGGCCTTCCTAGGAGTAAATGGCAAGCATCAATCTTTACAACATCACACAAAATCTTGTCTCTATATTCACCTATTTGAAAATCCACCCAAACTTGTTCACTTACCACGACTTGCTGCTCTTTGCTCAACCAGGAGACTTTGTAGGGGCAAGGGTGATGGATTTTCTCCAATCCAAGTTTTCTGACCATCTCTATTGAAGCAATATTATCAGTTGCCCCTGAGTCCACAATGACTTTACATACCTTTCCACTTACCTTGCAAGTAGTTCTAAATAGTGCCTTCCTCTATGGTGGCTCTTTGGTGGGTGGTACCTTCAAGAGGGTCCTTTGGAACATTAGACACTCCCCTTTCTCTGGATCTGCATGCCTTGAAGGTGATTTCACACTTTGGGTGTCTTCCTCTTGTGCCAAATGAACTTTTCTTTCTCCACTTTGACTGTTAGAACCTTGCTTTTCCGGACATCTGAAAGATTGGTGGTCAACTTGATTACATGTGAAACATCTTCCGATGAACATATTGGTTCCTCTACCTCCAAATATACCTTAGACATTTGGTCTTCTTCCTCTAAAACTACCCTTGTGGCTTGGTTCTCCTTCTAGTTCCTGATTACTTGACTCTCCTTGTGGTCTAGGAGATGTTCCTCTTCCACCAAATCTACCCCTTCCTTTGAAGTTTCCTCCTCTTCCTTACCTTGTTGGTCTCCCTTTCTTCTAAACTTTTCTTGAATTCTTAATGCCATTTGATAACATTTATGAACTATCTCAGGATTGAAGAGACTTAGTTAATCTTGAATGGCATATTTGAGACCATTCATGTATCTTGCCAACTTTTTCTTCTCACTCTTTGGCACATTTTCTCTTGGGACAATTTATGAAACTCCTTGGTGTATCCACTCACATCCAAATCCTTTTGTCTTAGGGTGTGCCACTTCTTGTGCATTGTCACTTCATAATCCTCAGGTACAAATTTCTTTTTTACCTCTGCAACCATCCTCTTCCATGATGAGAAGGGGTTCTTCCCTTCTTCTACTCTGTCATTTTGTAAGAAGTTCCACCAACTAAGGGTAGATACCTTCATCTTAGAATTATAAGTCTTCATCTTTTGGTTCTCAGGCACATCTTCACACTCAAAGTGGTTCTATAAGCTCTCCAACCAATCCATGACTTCCTTTGGGTTCATCTTCCCAGAGAACATAGGTAGGCTTGCTTTATCATCTCTTCTACCTACTCTCTTAAGGGCTTCAAGGAAACTTATCTGATCTGCAGGTATCCTCTCTCTATCCTAGAAAAGGGAATATTCATCAAAGTCTACTTCCTTCTTGTCCATCTTACCCTTCAACTTATCCAATTATTTTCTCATCTCTTGGTTTGCTGCTACCTGCTCTCTTACCATCTTGGCCAATTTAACGTTGGTCATCCTTCTCCCATCATTGGTGCCTTCTCCTTCTGACATCTTGTCAATCTTCATCTTCCACCCTCAATAAAATTCTTGGCTCCGATACCCCCTGATGCAGAGTGGGCAACTAGAAGAATAGAAGACCCAAAATCGCCCCTCTATGCCTAGTCCAAGGCCTAATACAACCCCACAGCTAGGGTCCTACACACACTAATGAAAACCAGTCACCAATTGCACTTCCAAGGGAGTGTTTGGATTGTTTCACAACTAGGATAACTCACCCTAACCTTCCAATCAATTTTGGAAGTCTCCTTTGTGCACCTGGGTCAAGAAACCCTTATTTAGGCCTAGTTTTAGTAGCCCTGCCAGACCGATATTTCCAAACTTATTCAAAATTATTCCAAAGAAGCCTTGAAATTTTTTTTAGATTTGCATACCCTTTTGGGGCTTACATCCAATCGCAAGAGATTGAGGCTTGACTCTTCTCCAGCACCCCTAAGCACCTACTATGGACACAAACCTAATAGGCCTAATTAGGCTTGATTTCCAAAGCAACTAATTGAAGATGGGTTTGCAGAACTAAAATCATCACTTAGACATGTTCCCCTATCCTCTAATGGATCAAATCAATCATCAAACTGATCTCCATACACTCCATTGGTGACTGCATGAACCCTCACTCCCTGATTCCACCCTTTTGAAATCTCAATGTACACTCACCTAAATTGCATTTTCCAAAAGGCCATTGAATTCCACAATGGAATTTGCAAGTTAGGGCCACATCTTGGGTGAAACCGTATGAACCAGGGTTTTGAATGACAGTTTTTAGGAAACTGACCACTACTCTCTCCAAACGACGCCAAATGGAGTCATACCACTTGCATTAGAACATGAACTCACACCACTACACAACCAATTCAAAATTTAATAAAATCAAATCCTTTTTCAGATCGTACTGTATAGAAAACTGCAAGAATTGGGCAATCCACCAAATCTTTACATATATCATCCCACACCAACATGGATGATCTCAGAGGCCTAAATAGGCCTTCCCCCAATGGCTATAACTATTTTCAAATGGTTATGGCCATTGTAACCTCTTTTCCACAATTAGTGGAAATGTTTCTTAGCAACTTTTACAATTTTGTACAATTGACACTTTTGATGTGCCAAAGTCCCTAATGGAATTTGTAGACCTATCCTAGGCGTAAAACTACTCAAATCAACCTATCAACATGCTTCCTACACATTATGAACCCCATGGCCTAATTTGGTCTCTAGGTTTATAAATGACCTTAGAGCCAATTGGCCTTACAAATGGGTTCCTTATTACATCAAGAGGATCCAAACTGATCCAAGACACCAACCTAGGATCTAAAACTTGTTTAGCACTCAAACAACAAATGGAATCAGGAGGGTGCCCTGCACCAGTGTCCATGTCAAAAATCATTGTGTCAAGTGGTGAATGATTTTATGGTTATATTTTGATATGGTTGATATGATTAACTGGTAAAGCCACTTAGATATGATTAGATGACTACAAGTGATTTGAAATTAGCTATTATTGATGTTGGTAAAGTGGTTTAATATTTTGGTTAAATGGTATGTGAGTTTTAGATCTGTTACATTGTATCATTGATGGTTTAGTCAATTGGTAAGCTTGACAATGCAGTATAAGGTTTTGTTACAGTGTTTAAACTAGTTAGTTCAGTGATTGGTTTATGAGTTGGGATTAAGTTTGGTGAAAGTTTAGTTTGTTTTCTATCTACTAATTCACCCCCCCTCTCAGTAGTTGTTCAAATCCTTATTGATTCATCATATTATCAATTGGTATCAGAGCATTTCAGGTCCTCTTGTTTTTAAGCCTAATAGCTTGAGGTAAAGATCTAGGAGATCATGATGAATAAAGAAGGTTTGAAGTTCAATAGGGAAAACTACAGAACCTGGAGTGATAGGATGATGATCTATATAAAGAGCTTAGGAAGTCAATATTGGGAACATGTTGTTACTAAATATAACTTGCCTAGTGGGATTTTATCAGATGATCAAAAGAAGGAGCAACAGGAGAACAATCAAGCATTGGAGGCCATTATCAGTTCCTTGTTTGATTTTGAGTTTGCTGATGTCCATGGATTGGAGACTGCATTTGAAGTATGGAAGAAACTGGAGGATATCTATAGTAGTGATGGGCATGTGAAGATTGTCAAAGAGGAGAGTCTGAGAGGTAAATTTGATGATTTGTGGATGGTTGAAGGTGAGAACATTCAACAGTATGGTCAGAGGATCAAGGAGATGGTCGATGAGATCAAAAGTGCTGGTGGTACAGTGGAGGATACCACAGTGGTTAGAAAGTTGTTGAGAACCCTTCTACCGGTCTATGTTATCCGAGTTGCAACCATTCATGAGCTCAAGTCTATTGATAAATCAAAGGTAACTCTTGACTCCATCATTAGTAAATTAATTGCATTTGAATTAAATGGTTTTGATGGAAGTGTTCAGAGATCAGAGTCTGCATTTAGAGCTTCAGTTTCAAACCCACCGGTAAGGAAAAGCAAAGAAGCTAGTTACAGTCATGAGTCCAGATCCAACAGAGAGGTTGATGATGAAGATAGTCTGATTGAGCTTGAAGCATTGTTAGCCAAGCGGTTACCCAGAGGTACCGGTAAGTACATAGGTAAATTACCTTTGAAGTGTTTTTCATGTAACCAGATTAGACATATTGCTGCTAACTGTCCAAATGGAGATAATGAGCAAAAATGTGAGAAGTATAAGAAGCACAAAGGCAAAGGTAAAAGAGATTGTCTCATTGCAGTGGATGGAGGAATTACAGATGAGGAATCTGAGGAAGATGCAAATGAGGACATTGTCTTTGTTTTTATTAAAGAAGACACATCAGATCAAAAGGCATTAGTCTCTCACATGGATAGTTCTGATGATTGGATTATAGACAATGGTTGTTCACACTGCATGATTGGTGATAGAAGTAAGTTTTTTACTTTGAAGAAATTTGAAGGAGGTTTTGTGAGATTTGGGATTGACTCACCCTACACGGTAGAAGGAAAGGGAACCATCTATTTGAATGGAAAAAGCAGTGCAAATGATGTCTACTGGGTTGAAGGATTGAAACACAATCTTTTGAGTGTTGCTCAACTCAATGACATAGGTTATCCACTGGAATTCAAGAATGGGATTTGCAAAATCTATGGAAGCAAAGGTGAACTAATTGCAACCAACAAGAAGACAAAAGGTAACTTGTTTCATTTAAGTTTTAAAGTCAATAATTGTTTAATTGCAAAAGTAGAAGATAGTTGGCTTTGGCATCGAAGATTCTGTCATGTAAATTTTGATAACATTGTAAAAGTTAGTAAGTCCAAATCAGTAAGAGGTTTTCCTCAGTTGGACAAACTGATGAATGCTCTATGTAAGGAATGTTACTAAGGGAAGATGAAATCCTCAACTTTTAAGAGCAAATCTTTCTCAACAGAACATTTTCTAGATTTGGTTCATACAAACCTTTGTGGACCAATAAGGACTAGGAGTATTCAAGGTGATCGATATTTTATGATTTTTACTGATGATTGCTCAAGAATGATGTGGGTCACATTATTGAAGGACAAAACAAAAGCCTTTAGAAAGTTTAAGGCATTCGGAGCCTTAGTTGAAAAAGAAAGTGGAAGAAAGCTTAAATGCTTAAGAATTGATCAAGGTGGTGAATGTACTTCAGAGGAATTCACTAGATACTGTGAAGATAATGGAGTTAAGAGGCAACTTTCTGCACCTATGACACCACAACAGAATGGTATTGCAGAGAGGAACAACCGATCAGTTGTTGAAGCTACTAGGACTATGCTAATTCAAGGAGGTGTAGCTAAGACATTCTGGAGAGAAGCTTTCAGTACAACTGTGTACACAATGAACCGTATATTGGTTTAAAGAGGTAAGGATAAAACTCCTTATGAATACTGGTATGGTACATCACCTAATGCCAGTTACTTTAAGATTTTTAGTAGCAGATGTTTTATCAAGAGAGGTGACTATGTTGGTAAGTTTGATGCTAAGAGTGATGAAGACATATTTATTGGTTACTCCACCAATAGAAAAGCCTACAAAATGTTAAAACAACCGGATAAAGAAGATCATTGAAAGTACTAATGTTTGAATGGATGAATTTCCTGAAGATTCAAGAGAAATCAGTAAGGAGAGGGAAGAAGATGAACCTTACATTTTGGTTTTGGAACCAGAACCAGTGAAACCAGAAGTTGGTGAAATGAATACAGCAGCACCAATTCAACCTAAACAGGTAGATTCTACAGAAGATGAAGAAAGTGAAGAAGAAGAAGAACCTGAAGACCATGATCATGTTATCCAAGGTATGTTAGACTCAATCATAATCCTGATCAGATTATTGGAGATAAAGATGCTGGTGTGTTAACCAGAAGAAGAATAAGAGAGAATTATGGCATGATATCCACTATTGAACCTAGAACAACAAATGAAGATTTTGGAGATGATCACTGGATAAAGGCTATGGAAGAAGAACTTGACCAAATTGAGAAGAACAATACTTGGTCTTTGGTACCTAGATTGGAGAATAAGAATGTAATCGGTACTAAATGGCTATTCATCAATACACTAAATGAAGATGGAGTAGTGGTCAGAAATAAAGCTAGTCTAGCATGCAAAGGTTATGCACAAGAAGAAGATGAAGACTATGGTGAGACATTTGCACTAGTTGCAAGATTGGAAGGTGTCAGGACTCTGCTTTCATTTACAGCATACAAAGGATTCAAAGTATATAAAATGGATGTGAAGTCAACATTTGTAAATGGAATATTGGAAGAGGAAGTCTACATTGAACAACTGGATGGGTATGCTTTGACTGATGCAAAGGATATGGTGTGCAAACTACACAAGGCACTTGTGTAGGGGAAAAAGCGAGACTAGGTTAACATGCCCTAATCCTACCTTTTGACACACATTACGGAATACGAAAGAGCCTAGAGATATCGCACAATTGGCTACTTCCTTTTATGAAAGAGAGAGCCACGGGATATCTATTAGGATTTCTATTCCTTTGTTGTAATTGAAAGATAGAATGATGCAAGTTCAATTCCTAACCCCAAAATGCAAATATGAACTAATAACAAGATTACAGAATTGAACTTAAATGATGGAAAGATGTAAACACAAGGATAAGACAAGAATGAAAATGCGTACCCGGAGTTAAAATCTGACTGAAAATGTTCGGGACGGGGGCGCGGGCGCCACTGTCCTGATTCTGACCCTGAAACTGCTACGAAAACTGCTGTTTTTGCACTTTGGAAAAAGCTGTCAAAGTTGCTGAAAATGCTGTCGGACCAGGGCGCCCAGCGCCCCTGTCCTGGCAGGACCAGGGCGCCCCACGCCCCTGTCCTGGTCTTTTGTTCTGAAATTTGGTGGGAAGGCCGGTCTCAGTCTGCTTCTTCCGGATCTGCAACCTGCGGCGTCGTCCGAGTCCCAAAACCTGCAATAATATCTGAAAAGGGGAAGGGGCGGCTATATAGGGTTTTGCCTTAGTCAAACCCCCGCTTCGGTGATTTCCACCTCCACGAATAGCCAAGTTGTTTTGTAAAATGTATTGTGTGTGCAGACCTAGTGTGTGTGCAAGGTCCAAAATGCAAGAAAGCAAACTAGAGCTACCTAGAAAGTAAACCCTAATTGCTTGTAAATGATAATGCAAATGCTCTAAATCAAGATGCAATGTGATCTAAAGCATGAATAAATGATATATCAAAGCTTATGTAAGGACATGAAAACAATATGAAATCATACCCAACCCTCAAGGGAGGAGTACAAGCCAATCTTCAGTCGGTAATCTCCTATTGTTCTTCAATGTCTTCCAAGCCCTAATTGGATGAATGAATGAATTTGATAGATGCTTGATAGAGTGATGTTGAATGTTGTTGAAGTCTTCAAAGATTTGCTCTTTCGCTGCCTATGAAGTTCCTGGAAACCAAAAATCGGATCCTTTCCAATGAGGAAAGAGAGCTTTTATGTATGAAACCCTAGGTTGTAAATTCGTATTTTGGCCGACCTAGAGATTGAATATCCTGCCAATTTCTTAGGTTTAAGCTTTATTTTATGATTGGATCGTGCTCCCAAAATTTCGAGAAAAATGTCCGGGACCATGTTGCACGGGCGCCATGGTCCCGACAACTTTTCACCAAATTTTCAGGGCTGTCAGATATGATGATTTTAGAGAGAATCCTGAAGTTACAGGTGATTTCGAGATGTTTTGACCCCCGAAATCAAGCACCCAAGTTCAAAATAGGACCTAATTAGGGTTTTTGATTAAATGATGTATTGGAAGAATAAAATGAAAGGGGCACACTTTAATGAAAGGGCCCAACTTTATGATATGGGAGATGATAAAATAGGACCTTAGACCTAATTAATTTAATTAATTAAGTGCTAAAGGGGAAATGCAATGCAAAATGCAAAATGCGCCAAGGCGGGTGCTAAACTAGGTGTGAAATTGTACCACCCTAGCAAGTGCGTACAATTTACGATGCTACAACACTATATGGTTTGAAGCAAGCACCTAGGGCATGGTATGAAAGACTATATTCTCACTTGGTGAAGATAGGTTTTCAAAGAACCAGTGAAGACAACAATATATATCTCAAGACTGAAGGAGATAAGATACTGGTTAGTGAGGTATTTGTGGATGATATCATTTTTGGAGGAAATGATGACGCGTGCCATAATTTTGCTGATGAGATAAAATATGAGTTTGAGATGTCACTGGTAGGTGAAATAAAATTCTTTATAGGTTTGCAAATTCAACAGATGAAGGAAGGTATTTTTATCACATAGTCCAAGTATGTGAAAGAAGTATTGAAGACATTTGGAATGGGAGACTGTAAACCAGATGGAACACCAATGGTTACAAGCTATAAACTGTCTAAGGAGGATGATTCTGCATCAGTGGATGAAAAGGAGTATAGGTCTATGATAGGTAAACTACATTATGTTGTTCACAACAGACTGAACATTGGTCATGCAGTAGGATTAGTTGCCAGATTTCAGAAAAGCCCTAAAGAGACACACATGGTAGCAACTAAAAGAATTTTTAGACATTTGAAAGGCACAATTGATTATGGATTATGGTATCCATATGCAGATAAATTTGATTTGAAAGTCTACATAGATGCAGACTAGGTAGGAAATGTTGATGACATGAAGAATACAACCGGAGGAGCTTTCTTTCTTCGAGAAAGGCTAGTGTTTTGGGCAGCAAGAAACAAAGTTGTATATCACAATCAACTGCTGAAGCTGAATATGTTGCAACATACATGAATTATACCCAATCAATCTAGATGAAACACATTCTGGAAGGTTTGAAGTTGAAGATTACAGAATTGGTAAGGATTTTCTGTGATAACTCTAGTGCAATAAGCATTTCAAAGAACCTAGTGTTGCATGCAAGAACCAAGCATATTGAGCTGAAGTATCATTTCTTGAGAGAGAAAGTGTAGAGTAAAGATGTGTCACTGGAGCTTGTATCTACTAAGGAACAACTAGAGGATATCTTTACTAAACCTTTACGTAAGGCTACTTTTGAGTATTGTAGAGGTCAGTTAAGGGTTGTACCCCTACATGAGGTCAATTAAGTAGATGTGGAAGATATCTGTCCTGAAGCTTATTGCAAATCTTGAAGCAGGATTGGTGTAGAGTGGAGCTATTCCATAGGGGGAGCAACAAGTTGCAGATCGGTGAAGCATGGAATGGTTAACCAGCTGATATTGGTATTCACTTTGGCATTGCTGTAAAAGGGGGAGAAGTATTGTATGATTGATGAGGAGAAGAACTGTATATGATTGATAGCCAGTTACCAGTTGAAGACATGGAGACACAGTTGAAGGAGAGTATGTGATTAGAAAATGTAAACCAGGATTCCTATACCTATGTATGTGCATTACTCTCAATCATCACAATCAAAGGGTATTGATATTTGTATTGCCATCAATGCCAAAGGGGGAGATTGTTGGCATTGCATGAAGATTGCATTAATAAAGTATAGTGTTGTCATTGATGTTAATAATAACCGGTAATGGAGTTGTATTGCAACTGGTAGTGATGCAGTAATGCAACTGGT
The DNA here is from genome assembly GCF_030272615.1 of Cryptomeria japonica. Lineage (NCBI taxonomy): Eukaryota > Viridiplantae > Streptophyta > Pinopsida > Cupressales > Cupressaceae > Cryptomeria > Cryptomeria japonica. The sequence goes on along the minus strand of NC_081405.1, from coordinate 691,577,864 downwards.
AGTAGAGAAACGAAGGAAACTGGTATTGGTATTTCAAGCAGAGTGATCAACCGGTAACCCTAACTTGTTGATATGTTGAACCCTAACTGATGGAGCTTGGTGAATCGGTTAAGTTGATCTATGATCGAATGGTGATTGGAGATGGAGATGCCACATATGCATGATGCACATGATGAGTTTCAAAGTGGTTTTGGCCCGTGGAGATAACTATTTTAGCTTGGGAATGAACAAATGCATAGCATGGAGTGAATAACACATGATGAGTTACATGATCCAATGTGCGGTGATCTAGGAGCAGTCAAAGTTGACTTGAATAATTTGCAACTGATTGCTATGTAATCCAATGGTCATGTTTGAATCGATATGTTTGTAATTGTTGGTGTAAATAAATATTCATTATGGATATTATTACACTTAAGTTAACTTAGGATAATGCATCTCTTCATAGTTTGGATTTGAGACACTTAGGGAAGTGTGCACATAGGGATAGAGCTTGTAGGAGAAATTCCACCTTTTGTGGTCTTATTTTTCTGTTACACTCCACATTCAGTGGGTCATCCACCTCTTGTGGAATATTATATTATTTCTCCTACCTACCCCTAGTATTTCTTACCTACCCTTGTTTCTCATTGAGCCACATGTCATGATTGTGTGCTCATACATCCATATGGCCCTGCCTATATAAGTAGGCCTATATTCATTGTATTGGTGAATCCAGTTGATCATTTGCATATTGATGAGAATATAGTTTGTTCTTGTCATTCTTTTGTCTCTCTTTTATACTTTTCATTGTGCCCTTGATCTTGGAAAAATATCACATGGTATTAGAGCCATTGGGGCTTCGTTGATTGATTTTTGGAGACATTTTGGAAGGCTTCTATTTTCAAATATGAGGAAATAGCATTTTTTGGAGGCATCTTGGAGCATTTTCGACCTCACCATTGCATTGGGGAGGCTGTTTCTATAAAAATCGAGTATAAATTCGACCTATTTTGGTGAAAATCAATTTTTGGGTGTGGAGGAAATTTTCTGCGCAATTCAGGCTATACGGTACAAAATTTTTGGATTTTTTTCAAAAAAAAAAAGAATTCAAAAATATTTATCTGTTGAATTTTTTTTTTGAAAAATAAATAAATAAATAATTTTTTTTAAAAAATTGTTTTGGGATGTGTACCTTCTGCCCAATTAGCAGCGCTCAGTTAGCATTTTTTGAAAAAAAATAAAAATTTTTGACCCCTCTCCGTTGAGCAGTTTAGTTTTTTGGGCCAACTTTGGAGGCTCATAACTTGTTCAATTTTGCTCTTTTTTGGGTGCAATGTTTTTCGATTTGGGCTAATTTTTCGTGCTCTTTGCAATGGTGTGGTTATTTTCTGATTGTGGTGCACAATTTTTTCAAATTTTTTGGATTCTCTCAGCTGTACCTATCCAATCCTCAATTTTGCAACTTCAAAGGCCTCGTTTGAGCTCATACGACTTGTGCCATTTTTTTTGAAAGTGCATATTTTTTTGTCTACTTTCATAATCTATGATCATATTTCAGAGATTTTAAGTGGAAATTGTACTTTCAAATATTGGTCTTATTTGGCCTATTTGGTACTTGTAAATTTCTTGGATCTTAGTTTAGATCTCTTGCACTATTAGTTTTAGTCTCTTTTGGCCTTATTGAGGTAGTTGTAAAATTGAAATCAGAAGTCCACTTTGCCATTTTTTGCAAGTGGTCCATTGTATACGGACTAAGTATAAAGTGCCAAATCATCACTTTTGGGGGGGTTATTCGATTGAGTGAATTTGGGGGGGTGTCTTGTGTGATTGTGCCTCTCTTTCCTTGTTCTCTTTCATTTTTGTTGCAATGAGTCCTCATAAATTTCCATCTTTAACTCCACATAATTATGCATCATGAAAAATTAAAGTATGGAGCAAATTAATGGAAAAAGGTCTCACGCATTACATAGATGGAACAATAGCAACACCACCTGATCCTAAGGCTGATCCTAATGCTTAGTTAGAATGGATCACTAAGAATTGCATGTCTCTTGGAAATTTGTGTAAGTATGTATCAAATGACCTCATCTTTCATATTGAGAAGTGTACTACAATCAAAGATGCTTGGGATATGTTTCAGAAATTGTATGGTCAAGTTGATGAAATCGGAGGTTATAAGATTGACAATGAGCTCACCAACTTGGATCCCAAGAGTTTTGATACAATCCAAGATTATGTCACCAAAGTAAATGAGCTAAGAGAAAAGCTTAAGGATTGTGGAATTGACAAAAAGGATGCTCAGTTGATATTCAACTTGTTGGACAAGCTTGCACCAGAATATGCAGCATTTGTGTCTAGCTTCCAAACTCATCGTTTGACAGTGGGGAGTTCCTATGTTATGCCTTCATTTGATAATTTCATAGAAATGTTGATATTGTAACAATCTAAATTATTTAACATGGGGCTTCTCAAGTCTTCAAAGTCCAAGGCTTTGGTGGCTAATCAAGGGAATCAAGGAGGTCAAGGCAAAGATTCCAACAAGAAGAAGAAGCACTCTACGTCAAAGCTAGAGCAGGAAAAAGGACAATCATCCTCTCCATCACAAGGCAATTTTTAATCCTATTCCAAGAAGGGGACTCCACCTAAGAAGGATAAACCAACTTGTGCATATTGCAAGAAGTATGGTCATGATGGGCATCGATGCCACACCAAGCAAGTTGATGAGTTGAAAAATCTTCTCAAGAAAAATAACATCAACTTGCCATCTGCCTACACAAAGAAAGATTCAACTCCTTCCTCTTCCTCACAGTCTAAGAGAAAAGGGCAAGCATTTGTGGCTACTATAGGTTCTTCACAATAGTGGATACTTGACTCAAGTGCCTCTTATCACATGGGTTCTACAAAAGAGCAGTTTTCTTCATTGGAGCCATCTAAGGTACCACACATTTACATAGGTGATGATACACAAGTAGAGGTTGAAGGGAAAGGTTCAGTTGACATGGATGATGGAACATTTGAGAATGTTCTTTATGTTCCTAACTTGTCTACCAACCTTCTCTCTATCTACCAAATCACTCACTATGGGGATGGGAAAAAGGTTGAGTTTACATCAGATTCAGTTGTGGTAAAGGAACTTGATGATGATTCCTTGGTAGCAGTGGGACAAGTCAATGACAACTCAAGGCTTTATTCATTCTCCCACTTTGTGCCAAGTTCACCTTCTAGGGCCTTGCTTACTCATTCAAATTCTAAAAGTAAGCTATGGCATGAGCAGTTTGGTCACCTCAACTATCGCTATCTTCAGCAGCTCAACACTAAAGACATGGTCACCAATCTACCTCAAATTAGTTTTTCAGAGGGTGTATGTTTAGGTTGTTCCATGGGCAAGCATCATGAGGAGAATTTTGATAAGGGGAAAGCTTGGAGAGCTTTGGAAGTTCTTCAACTTGTTCACAACGATGTAGCGGGTCCATTTCCAACACCTTCATTTAGCAAGGCCCTCTATGTCCTCACCTTCATTGATGACTACTCTTGCTTCACTTGGGTCTACTTTCTCATTCATAAGACTGAAGTATTTGATAGATTTCAGGACTTCAAGACTCGTGTGGAGAAGCAATTCGAGAAAGTGGTCAAGATTCTTCGTACAGATAATGGAAGGGAATATGTGAACAAGAGACTTGTGGATTTTTGTATATTTGAGGGGATTGATCTTCAACATTTGTTTGCATACACTCCATAGCAGAACGAAGTTGTAGAATGCAAAAATAGAACTCTCAAAGAAATGGCTAGTTGTATGATACATGCACATTCTCTTGATCCCATTTTTTGGGCAGAGGCTATCAGTTGTGCCACACACATCCAAAATCCGGTTCCTCACAAAGCTTTGCAAGATGTTACTCCTTTTGAAGCTTGGGCTGGTAGGAAACCGATTGTTAGACATTTCAGAGTCTTTGGGTGTCTAGCATGGGCTCGCATACCTCCGCAGAAACACAAGGCATTGAAACTGCAGAGTAGGCCTTGCATATTTGTTGGATATCCTGAGGGTGTTAAGGCATACAGATTGATGGATCCTGATACACATGAGGTGTTTATTGAGAGGAGTGTTCACTTTGATGAAAGCTCTCCTAGCTTAGCCTCTCTACCTCCTCCACCTTCCTCCATTGTGGATAGTGATGCTAGTGATTCAAATGATGAGACTCCTTCAACTCTGACTCATAGGGTTACAGCTCCGCAGGGTCCACTTGCAGTTGAGGAGCCTCATTCTCCACCTCCACCTAGACCTCGTTGGGCTCGACAGACACTTGAGTCTATAGGTTCTCTTGTTGGGGATCCTTCAGATACACATAGGACTCGATCACAACATCAAGATCTTCCACATGCATTCATTGCTACCGCTTCTGATCCACAAACATTTCGGGAAGCATGGGGGGTTCCTGAGTGGGACCAAGCTATGGAGGAAGAGTATAGTTCCTTGATGAGGAACAACACATGGGATTTAGTCCATCTCCCTAAGGGGAGAAAGATGATTCAATGTAAGTGGATCTATCAGACCAAGTTTGCAACAGATGGTAGTCTGGATAAGTATAAGGCTCAGCTTGTTGTGAAAGGTTTCTCTCAAGTTGCAGGTGTTGACTATACTGATACCTTTGCGCTTGTAGCCAAGACAAACTCCATTCGCTTAACACCTGCTATTGCTGTAACTCATGGTTGGGCTATACATCAGATGGATGTGAAGAGTGCTTTTCTTCATGGGGATCTTTATGAGGAGATTTATATGGAGCAGCCACAGGGTTTCATCCAGTTTACTTCCTTTGTTTGGAGACTAAGGAAATCTCTCTATGGCCTTAAGCAGACCGCCAGGGCTTGGTATGCCAAGATGGATTCCTTTCTTCTCTCAGCAGGATTCACTAGGTGTCATTCTGATCCGAATGTCTACATTTTGCGATAGGATGACTCTCACTTGATACTTGTGCTCTATGTTGATGATTTGATCATTACAGGGAGTACCACATCCATCATTAGTAGGGTCAAATCTACTTTGCATGATAGATTTGCTATGACTGACTTGGGTCTTTTGCACTACTTTCTTGGGATAGAGATTTCACAATCACCTTCTAGGATTACACTATCGCAGCCCAAGTATGCTCTTGATCTACTTGCACACTTTCATATGGCTGATTGTAAGCCTACACCGACTCCCTTTCTTTCAGGAGTCAAGCTTGAGGCTCAGTGTTCTTCTCCACTAGTTGATGCCACATTGTATCGTCAACTTGTGGGTAGTCTCATCTACTTGACTCATACACACCCTGATACTTCATTTGTGGTTGGTATGGTTTCTTGCTTCATGTAGGAACCACATGAGCTTCATTGGAAAGCCGACAAACACATCCTTCATTACATCTAGGGTACACATCACTATGGGATTCACTATGCAACAGGCACAAGACTTCACTTGGTTGGTTACACAGACTCCGATTGGGTTGGTGATCTTGATGATCGTAAGTCTACTTCAGGTTAGAGTTTTCACCTTGGTTCAGGCCCCATTTGTTGGTAGAGAAAGAAGCAACATGCTATTTATCTCTCTTCGACTAAGGCTGAGTATCCAAGAGCTGTTAACGTAGTGACTAAGACCATTTGGCTTCAGCAGATTCTCACAGAGTTTGGGTTCACCACTCTATGACCGATAGTTCTACATTGCAACAATCAGAGTGCTATTGCAATCTCAAAGAACCTAATCCAATACCAGCAGACCAAACACATCGAAATTCATATGCATTATATTCGAGAGCTGATTCAGGAGCAGGTCATTGATTTGCAGTATTGTCCTATAACGGAGCAGGTTACAGACATATTCACCAAACCTTTCATCGAGAGTAAGTTCCAGCAATTGTGAGCTCTCTTGGGGGTGCAAGATATCTCATTCGGGGGGGTCAGTTGACTTCTCCTTCCTCTCTTATGGGGGGATTTTTTTCCTCTTTGAGGTTTTGTCCTTCTTCTTTGAGACTTATTTTGTACATTCATCTCTCTTTTTTTTTGGGGGGGGGAGTTTTTTCCCACTGGGTTTTCTCCCTTTGTCCATTTGTGAGAGACTACATTGCATTGTTTTGCTTGCATTTGCATATTGTACATGGGTACCTATCATGGCCTTGTAGCCGAGACCCATCTTGCATTGGTGACTTGAGTCTTCATTCTCATAAGTTGCACTTAAGTAGGGGTGTTGGTGTAAATAAATATTCATTATGGATATTATTACACTTTACTTAAGTTAACTTAGGATAATGCATCTCTTCGTAGTTTGGATTTGAGACACTTAGGGAAGTGTGCACATAGGGATAGAGCTTGTAGGAGAAATTCCACCTTTTGTGGTCTTATTTTGCTGTTACACTCCACATTTGGTGGGTCATCCACCTCTTGTGGAATATTATATTATTTCTCCTACCTACCCCTAGTATTTCTTACCTACCCTTGTTTCTCATTGAGCCACATGTCATGATTGCGTGCTCGTACATCCATATGGCCTTGCCTATATAAGTAAGCCTATATTCATTGTATTGGTGAATCTAGTTGATCATTTGCATATTGATGAGAATACAGTTTGTTCTTGCCATTCTTTTGTCTCTCTTTTATACTTTTCATTGTGCCCTTGATCTTGGCAAAATCTCACAGTAATCTCTATGAGATCTTAGGTTTTGTGATGTGTGACCAACCTATTGTATTGGTTATAAGGTCAATGAGTTGTTTTGTAATTCTTTTGGCAATTTGGTTAAGTGTGTTAGTGTGATTGATTGGTGAACTAGGAGTATCTGCATAATGTTTTGAAGGCATATAGGAGCATAAAAGGATCTGACTAAGCAAGATAGTGCTATTCCCAGATCAGAAAAGACCCCATTGTTCTCTAACCATTACAACAGTTAAATCCCTTAATCGAGTAAGCTTTAATAGGTTTGGTGCTTTCTAAATCCTCTAACCAAGTGATCCATTAGCTTGGATTTGAAATCCTCTATCGAGGTTACTCCTAACAGGGTATTGTAATCAATCCCTTAACCGGGTGGCCCTTAACCGGATCTGTTCCTAACATGACATTTTTGTAAAGCTTCTAACAAGGCTTGGCTCGTAATAGGGTGAACTTTAGAAGAGTTCAGAATACTTTTGGGTATTCATCCTCACCATGGTTTTTCCCATTTGGGTTTCCACGTCAAAAATCATTGTGTCAAGTGGTGAATGATTTTGTGGTTATGTTTTGATATGGTTGATATGATTAACTGGTAAAGCCACTTAGATATGATTAGATGACTAGAAGTGATCTGAAATGAGCTATTACTGATGTTGGTAAAGTGGTTTAATGTTTTGGTTAAATGGTATGTGTGTTTCAGATCTGTTACATTATATCATTGACGTTTTAGTCAACTGGTAAGCTTGATAGTGTAGTATCAGTTTTTGTTAGAGTGTTTAAACCGGTTAGTTCAGTGATTGGTTTATGAGTTGGGATTAAGTTTGGCAAAAGTTTAGTTTTTTTTCTATCTATTGATTCACCCCCCTCTAGTAGTTGTTCGGATCCTTATTGATTCATCATATTATCATGCCCTAGTGGAAGAATGTTCAATTTCAGATTGTGAAGAGTATGGTATTCAGACTTGGATATAATGTTAATGTTTTGTGAATGGTTTACTATCAAGTTTGTAGGTCCTTTGGTTTCTTAGATGATGAGATTAGTTGTTGTTGTTCTCTGATGGTGAGTGTCTATTATATTGGTCTAAAATTTTCTTGGTGGCTTTTTGATATGTGAATTCAAGTGTTACAGGTTGGAGTACATGCTTATTTGGTTTATACATTGTTCCAATTTCAATATCTAGTGTTGTTTTTGTTTCACATGTGAGTTATGTTGGTCTGTGCTTGGTATGGTTAGTTGTGTTGGGTCTTCGTATGCCTAGATGGATTATCTTGTTTGGATCATGCTTTTTTGGTCCGAATATGCATTAGAGGTTGAGTTGGAATATTGATTTGTCTCTCACCATAGAGTGTGAAGATCCACATTAGGTGATTTGCATTGGAAGATGCTTTTGGGCCTACTGGTTGTTGAGTTTTATTGTTTTTCTACATGTTTCATTTGAAACTTACTTTGAAAGATGAGTTAGGGTATGTGGCTCGTTGGGATCAACTTAGAAGGATGCATGGTACCATTTTTGGGTCCCCTCTTTCTTTTGGAGTGGACCACATTGGATACTATTGGTTCAAATGGCCTAGTTTATGTGATTTTATATACTCTCCTTTGGGCTGACCTTGTTGAGAGTTTTAATGAATATCCTTGTATATAAGGATGAGTAAATGTATGTGTTGATATATACAAAAAAATGGAGGTGTTTGAAATGATGTGATGTGGATGCAAATGATATACAGATAGATTTGATGGAAGATGTGTGAGAAAGTTAGTTGAGAAGAACTTTGATAGTGTTCGGTGAAAGAGTTTGTGGTTAGATGTGTTTGCGATGATATTGGATGCTTGATATAGAGAGTCAAGGTCAATTTCATGATCATGAGATCCTATTCATTTCCAATATAGCTATTCTTGCTGGAAGACAATGTGTCTCTCTTGGCTACTTTTTTTTATCTTGCGTTGAAGCAGTGCAATAAGTTTTAGTTGTGAAAGTCCTTTGTATCTTGCCCTAAGGTTGTGCTCCTTAGCTAGCAAGTTTGGAGTAGTGAGCTCCCTGGCCTGTGACCTAATTATTGTAATCATTCATATCTATATTGTGAGTGTGATTCTCACCATGGTTTTTCCTTTCTTGGGTTTTCCATGTAAATCTGGTGTTCATGAGCTGATTGTGTTTTGTGCTTTCATGATTTCATTAAAGTAATATGTTAATAGTGGTTTGAAGTTTAATAGATCATAAATAAAGTAGTGTTAGAGATCCATACTGATTCACCCCCCATCTCATTCATGTTGTGTGTTGAACAATTATTGTAAGGAAGTTAAGGTAGTAGAATAACTTCCTATATTAAAACCTTAAGAGGAAAGTTATGATTTTTTTTAGATCTTTACAACAATTACAAAAACAAAAATAATCATAATTAGCATGCATACAACAACATAGTGATTTATGTGAGGAAAACTATTTTCAAAAAATAACCCCACACTCTAAATGTCATCTAATATATTATTTAGAAATCATTAACAAATTACAATATACTTTCATATCAAGCTTCTTGTAGGAGGATCACCAATAGAGATCTAGAGGAAACTCAACAACTAGTAGATTCTCAAAATACATCACAATACATATACGCAATACAATACCCTCATAGAATAGGGTTTCTATCTAGGGAAAGCAAAGCACACAAAATATTTACTATTAGATTTGAGACCTAATGATAAATGTTCAAGATTTACAAAGTTAATTATACATAAAATGTGTCTTTCGTAGGTGTTGCCCTCAAACCCCCATTGGGACATGCGACCTTGAACCCCCTTCTTGTTTATTGATAGTAACCCCTTATTATTCCAAGGTTGATACATAATTTTACTACCTCAGTTATTTAGAAGTTAAGAATTCATAATTTATTTCATTAGGAAGTGAGTTGGTGTTAAGAAATGAGTCTTACTCTGAATTTCATATTTGCATGCAAGTTGTAATCAACCTATGGTGGCTTGTGAGCCAATCTAAATTTTGCATGTAGTAGGCTCATAAGTACTCTATAATAGTTTTTTTATTTGAATCAAGAAGAATATCTATTCTCTTCATGATATTTATGTTGTGTTAACACTAGCTTGATTCAGTCATAGATAGAGGGTCTAGGGATATGATTTCCAACTGTGCAGCCTAGAGTTAACACAACAAAAATATCATGAAGTTAATAGAGATTCTTATTGATTCAAATAACACAATAATTATATAGTACTTATTATCTTGATACATGTAAATTTTATATTGATTCACAGACTTCCATAGGGTTATTGTAACTCACATACAAATATGAAACTCAAAGTAAGACTCAATTCCTAACACCAAATCTCTTACTTCCCAACCGACTAATTTTAGAATTCTCAACTTCTAACTAAGATCTATGTCAAACTACTTTCCCATGAGTGTTAGAGATGTTTATATATTTGCTTCAAGGCTTAACAATGACGTGTGTTGGCCATAAGGTGACCCAACACTTGATGCCTTATGACATGTATAGGTTGGTTTAATCCTGATGACAAAACTTAAAAAATTAATGAATTAAGCTACAATTTAATTTGAATATTTCTTTAGTCCCAACCTATTATGGGATGTTTCATACTAGATGCTACATAATACGAAAATGCTTTGCATTCTTTACCTAGTGAATTATGTATTTGTTGTAATATATTGTGATATCCTACTAGTGATCTTTTGTAAAATTGACCTATCTTAAAATATAAATTTGTTGTACATGAGATGTATTTGATGTATTTACCTATTCCATGACCCAAAGTGATGTAATTTGGTGCAATGTAATATGATCTTTGAGATGCTTCTGCATAAGACATCTAAGGTTAATATGAAAAGTGACTCCTACACTTTCTCAATTCTAGAGAAAAACAAATGTGTTTCTCATATACTTGTGAGATCCATGATGAGTCTTTTGATGGTCTTCTTCTCCACTTGACTAAGTGTTCCATGTATTGTTGATTTCTAGTGTTGCGTAGAACTCTACTATCAAATAACTACTCTATTTACTTGGGTTATTGATGTAATAGTTTCTCCATGAAAGAGACTTATTTATCACCTTTACTTGAATGTTTTCCATGGTGTTAAAGAATATATACAATTCTGAGTGTGGGTGATATTCCAATTCCATTTGGTAGCTCAACTTCATAGGTGTTCCCTGAGTGAATTTTTTTTAGAATATTGCATAGACCAGGATTCTTCATCTTTAGCTTGTTGTATGTGCCTAATGGGAATTTTTCCTTCATTAGATACACCATAACTTCATCAACATTTGAATTTTTTTTGTATCTCTTTCTCTCATTTGTCTGACCTTTATATTTTTTATTCATTGTCTCCAAATGCTCCTTGTCTTGACTATGCATTGTTTCCATGTAGTTTGCACATTCTTCTACTTCCATACTCCTTTTATGTTTGATGCTAATGCCTTTCAATTTTGCACCTCCCTTAGGGCATGATCTAGTCACAATTTCAAATGGTATTCTCCTTGTACTCATTTTTACTAAGTTATTGTATGAAAACTGTACTTGTGGTAGGATTATGTCCCAATTTTTTACCTTATCATTTAATAGACATCTCAATAGGTTTCCCAAACTCTTGTACACTACCTCCACTTTTCATCAGTTTGTGATGTGATCTAATCACAAGTTCAAATAGTATTATACTTGTATTCTTATTTATTGAGCTGTTGTATGTAAACTCTATTTATAATAGGATTATATCACAATCTCCCACCTTATCCCCTACTAAACATCTCAATGAGTTTTCCGAACTCATATGAACACTACCTCTATTTGTTCCTGACTCTGTGGGTAAAACATAAACCTAAACTTTAGGTGAATCTTTGAATCTTATTCCATAATATCCTCAAAAAATATCTAATGAAGTTATTATCCCTATTTGAAATGATACTCTTTGGTAAACCATACAATCTCATGATCTCTCTGAAAAATAAGTCAACAACATGTACATCATCATGTGTCTTCTCTCAAGGAATGAAATGCACTATTTTGGAAAATTGGTCCACCACTAAAAATATAGAATTATATCCCTTGTACATTTTTGACAATCCTAGTAGAATATCCATGTTGATATTTTCCCAAGGTCTCTCTAGTATAGTTAAAGGTTGGTACAACCTAATATCATGATTTCTTCCTGTTGATGGGTGTTTTGACACATTCACGAATAGTCAGGTAGAATATGGAACGCAAAACACCTCTCCTAAAAAACAATCAATCTTGAAAGACTAATTAATACAAGGTCTCTATAGTCGGGTCACGATGGTGTTGGGTCAATCAGTGGTTGATGTGATTGTACCTATCAAGGGGCTTGCTGGTTGAAACAAAATAAACAAAATCCTTTTTTTTTTGTATTTTCTGCTTTTCACTTGATAAAGAAACTTCAAAAGATCGGCCAGGGTAATAAGAAATAATAACTAAACCAATACTGAACAACTTATTGAACTACAAAGTCAATGGATCATAGTAGGGTATTATCAATAACATCTAATAAACATTCAAAGGGACGTTCAAACAAATTTGTGAAGTCATGCAACCCACACATAAACTAAAATAGTAATCACAAGATCATATAATCACTCTACTATTTTATCCTCATACACCATTAACATGCACAATATGATTCATAAAATAATAAATCTTGAAAGAACAAGTTTCTTATTCAAATGGAAGAAGATACTAGACTACAAACAATAAAAACCAAGAGAACACGTATTGTAGATCAGACAATCCACAAGTTTCTTTTGTATTAATCTTTGTAAAAAAGGAATAACATAATTCTTCAAGAGTTCATGGGATAGAAATTGCATAAAACTAAATTATCTAGCTAAATGGCCTTGAATCATCAATTTGTGGACCCCAAAAATGACCCAAATTCTACAATTTATAGAGTTCTACCCTACATTCTAGGAAGGCATCATGCCTATAAACTAGGATTACAAAAAGGGAGGAGTCGTAGTCAACATGTAAGCCGCTACTTGTGAACTCTAGTCAAGTGCTACTAAACCGATACTCAAGGTTCACTTCCAAAATGGTGCTCCAGTAGTAAGATCTTCAGACCATACAAAAAGAATGCTAAAAAAAGTAAGTATTAAGAGCAACATCAGTTGAAGGCTTAGTTGTGATGGCGGTGATTGTGACGACGGTGCTCCGGTGCTTTTCACAACTACTAGTTTATCTTTCACTTCTTCTTATAGTTCCGACAGCTGTTGATGAAGCATTCCAAGGAAGCGGTAGGTGGGTTAGCAATGTAACTTATCTTGAATTTCGATACTCTAGTATCTCCTTTATACTCTCCAACTTGCTAACCATTTGATCCATTATTGTCTTAGCTTCTTGACACTAGAAAATTACATACATGTATCTATTCATCATATTCATAGTAACCTCTGCAGTCTCTGCAAAATGATTAGCAACATATGAATCCCACTTGCTAATTACTGCCTCTTGATGCAATACTCTATTTTGTTTGAGATTGTAACCATGCCTTCCTAACAATTTAATTAAAAAATTATAATACTGCTCAAGTGTGTCCAGGAGCAGAGGCTATTCCTTGAGAACCTTAATACGACTTTGATCCATTATTTCAATCTTTAGGTCTAGAATATCTATACATGACTACAAACTGCTGATGGTCTCCGTGAGATTTTGCCAAGATCAAGAGCTCAATGAAATGTACAAAATAGAGACACAATATAGAACAAGAATAAACTGTATTCTCACCAATAGAAAAATGATCAATAATTCAATGAATATGAGCCTGCTTATATAGGCAAGGCTATATGGATATGTGAGCACACAAACATGACATGTGGCTCAATAAGAAATAAGGGTAGGTAGGAAATAAGTGTGGGTAGGTAGGAGAAACAATAAAATATTCCACATGAGGTGGATCACCCACCAAAGGTGGAATTATCACTCCACAATAAATGGATATGATAAAGTAGTAACAAGATAAACACCATAAAAGGTGGAATTTCTCCTACACACACTATCCCAATGTGGCACAAACACCCAAGTGTCTCATACCCAAACTACTATGAAATGCATTTCCTAAGTAAACTTAAGTAAGGTGTAATAATATCCGAGATGAATAATTATTTACACCAACACCCCCCCTTAAGTGCAACTTAGGGGAATGCACTTAAGTCTATAATGCAACTAAACAATGCAAGATGGGTCCCGACTACAAGGCCATGTTAGGTACCCATGTACAAATGCAAATGCATGCAAACCAATGCAATGAAATCTCTCACAAAGTGGGGAAAGAGAGAAAAATCCAATGGGAAAAAACCCTCCCCCAAAAGAGAGATGAAAACTAGATACAAAGAACTCTCATAGAAGAATGTGAGAAACAAAACCCCATGTGAGGAAAAAGTCCCCCCCATATGAGAGAAGAAGAGAAGCTAGGAAGCCCCCCCTCAATGTGGAATTTGCACCAATGATAGAAGCTCGATGTATGAAGAAACTGCTCCACGAATGTCGAACAACATTCCTCTATTAGGGTTTCAAGCAGATCCGAAGCCATTATGAACTAAAAATTATATTCAGATCTAAATACAAAAGATAAAGGAATAAAACAGGACACAGATAACATAGAGATTTAACATGGTTCACCCAGAATGGGTTACGTCCACCATACACAGTCGTCCTATCTTTCTTATTATCCAACAAAAACAATACATAAAACCTAGCTATGCCTTAGGCATCCCAGCCGCTTATAACATGAATTTTTAGGGCAACAGACAAAGTCGGCCTTTTTAGGGTTTTATTACAATGTCAATTTTCTGATCAGTCATTGAGTGTACAGTACTTTGTTGATTAGTCGCCACATATCAACAATCTCCCACTTGGAGACTGATCAGGCTCCACACCAAACAATTTCCCACTTGGAGATTGATACTTGACGACACCACTGTACTTCCAGCATCCGCTGGATAAAACACTGGGACTCGACTGGTATAAATTCCATAATTATCAATCAAGAAGACCAACAGAAACTGATAAAGAAATCAACTTCTCCTATGGAACTGCCTTCATGAACATATCGACAGTATTCTCACTTGTGTGAATCTTCTCGGGCTGTAACTGACCCTCCTCCAAAATAGTCTGGATGAAGTAGTACCTAAGCTGAGTGTGCTTTGTCCTTGAATGAAAAGCAAAGTTATTTGCAAGATGAATGACACACTGGCTATCAGTATACAATGGGTGATCCTCCTATGTCTAACCCAATTCCTCCAGAAAATATTATAACCAAATCATCTCCTTGCTGGCTTCTATAGCAGCAACATACTTAGCTTTAGTGGTTGAAAGTGCAACAACCTTTTGCAGCCTAGAAATCCAACTGACTGCAATTCCCCCTATAGTAAAAACATACCCTGTAGTACTCCTTCATGAATCAATATCACCTGCCATATTAGAGTCAACAAATCCACTCAAAGCAACATTAGATCCTTTGAAACATAATGCCTTCGTAGTAGTTCCTTTCAAATACCGAAAAATCCATTTCACAACATTCCAATGTTCCATACCCAGATTACTCATAAACCTGCTCACAAATCCCACTGCATGTGCAATATCTAGCCTTATGCAAACCATTGCATACATCAGACTGCCAACAACTAATGAATATGGGATGTTAGACATTTTCTTTACCTCTTCTTGTGCCTTTGGGCACATCTCCTTAGTCAATTTGAAATGACTAGCCAAAGGTGTACTAACTTCTTTTACATCCTGCATGTTAAATCTCTTCAACACCTTCTTTATATACTCGCTTTGGGACAAATTCAAGGTTCTATTTTTCTTATTCTGTGTAATCCTCATACTAAGAATTTGCTTAGTTGCACCCAAATCCTTCATAGCAAATGACCTGGCCAATTTCTGTTTAAGATCATTTATATGTTGCATGTTAGACCCAGCAACAAGCATGTCATCAACATAAAGCAACATAAGAATATAACTGCCATTATCCAATCTCTTAAAATCTACACAATGATCAGAATGACATCTATGATAACCATGTTCAACCATGAAACTATCAAATTTTAAATACCATTGTCGGGGTGCTTGCTTTAGGCCATACAAACTTTTCTTCAACTTGCACACCAAGTTCTCCTTAGCTTTGACCTCATATCCCTGTGGTTGCAACATGTAAATTTCCTCTTCGAAATCTCCATGGAGAAAAACTATTTTGACATCTAATTGTTCAAGATGTAAATCATCTTTAGCCACAAGACTAAGTACAGTTCTAATTGAAGTCATTTTTACAACTGAAGAAAATATTTCATCATAATCTATACCCTTTTTCTGTGCAAAACCTTTTACCAAAAGTTTAGCCTTATCAGCAAGTGGGAGATTGTTGATATGTGGCGACTGATCAACAAAGTGCAGTACACTCATCATGTATTCTCATCCAACACCACATATTCTTGTTTGTCTTGTTCATGCTTCTTTTCCTGCATCTGTTCTTTATACATAACCTTCTCATTGAATATAACATCTCTACTAATTATTTTCTCATTTTTAAAATCCCATAACCGATAGCCATATTCATCTATCCCATATCCAATGAAGGTACATTTCTGAAGTTTAGCATCAAGCTTGGTTCTATTTTCTTTATCAACATGGAAAAAAGCTTCACAACCAAAGGTTTTCAGAAAAGAATAATTTACCTTTTTACCAGTCCATGCCTCCTCGGGAATCCCACCATCCAAAGGGGTTGAAGGTCCTCTGTTTATCAAATAGACAGTAGTATGTACAACATCTACCTAAAAATGTAAAGGCAATCCAGCATGCAATCTCATGCTCCTCGCGCGTTCCATGATAGTCCTATTCATTCTCTCTGACACACCATTTTCCTGTGGAGTTCCTGGAATTGTCTTCTGCTTTCGAATTCCATTTAAGGAGTAGTAATCTTCAAATGATTTGCTACAATAGTCACCTCCATTATCCAATCTGAGACACTTCAACTTTTTTCTTGTCTCATTCTCAACCAAAGCTTTCCATTTCTTAAAAGTTTCAAAAACATCTGATTTTTATTTTAGGAAATATACCCATGTTTTTCTGGATGAGTCATCAATAAAAATAACATAATAACAAGAGCCACCAAGAGATGATACCTGAGCCGGTCCCCATAAATCTAAATGCACAAGCTCTAACTTCTCACTCTTCTTCTATTTCCCAACCTTGAGAAATCTGACTCTTTTCTGTTTACCATAAACACAGTTTTCACAGAACTCTAAATCAATCTTCTTTAGCCCTGGCAATAGATTTTTGGAGTGAAAGATTTTCATCCCTTTCTCAGTCATGTGCAAAAGCCTATGGTGCCACATTATCTAATCTGTTCTTGCAACATCTATTGTTGGTATCCCAGTAGTAACTTTATCAGTAGCAGCTAGGGTAGACTAAGTGTTACTAGTACATAGATATAATGTGCCTACCTTCGCACCTTTAGCTACTACTAATGATGTTTTAGTGACCTTCCAGATACTGTCTGAGAAGGTAACTATGCAACCTTCACTACCTAGTTGCCCTGCAGAAATTAAATTTCTTCTTAAATTAGGAACATGTCTTACCTCCTGCAGAAACAAGTCATTTCTATTCTGCAACTTGATCTTTATCTTTCCTTTTCCAACAGTTTGATAGGGCTCATCATCACCCAAATATACCTGTCCAAAATCATTTTGAATGTAATCTAGAAAATATTTTCTATGGGGTGTAGCATGAAATGAAACTCCAAAATCTATTACCTAAGAATCATTAACATTATCCAAACATAAGATTAAAGCATCTTGTAAAGTATTACTTGCAATATTAGCTTCCTTACTATCATTTTCATTTTTTTCTCCTTCTTTATTTTTTTGAGACCAACAGTCTTTCTTTAGATGACCAAGCTTTCCGCAGTACCAGCAATCTTTCTTTCTTCTAGATTGGGAGCGTCCTTTCTTTGACTTCCCTCAAGACTTCTCATTCTCAGGGCCTTTTCCTCTTTCCTTTGGTCTTCCTTTGTTCTCCACATTCAAAACACTACTTGATGATGTTGAACTCTCACCTGTGCTTTTCCTTCGCATTTCCTCGCTTAGGATAACACCAACAATATCATCAAATACCAAAGTATTTTTACCAAAGACAAAGTTACTTACAACCATAGCCAAGCTATTCCAGCTTTCTGGCAAAGAACATAAAATCAAGAGAGCCCTAACTTCTTCTACAAAAGTAATTTTTACCGAAGATAATTGATTGGTAATTGTATTAAATTCTTTTAAGTGCTCCGCTACATATCCTCCCTCACTCATTTTCAAATTAAACAAATGCTTCATAAGAAATACCTTATTCGAAGCCGAGGGTTTCTCATACAACTTAGCTAATGTCGCCATCAAATCTAGATTCATTTTTGCTTCTGTTATATTGAAAGATACAAACGGTGTAGGGCACAATCGAATGGATCCCAGTGCCTTTCTATCTAAAATGCCCCAGTCTTCATCTGACATCATGGTCACTTTCTTTACCTTTCCTTCCAATGGCCGCCACAAATCTTTTTGATACAGGTAATCCTCCATTTGCATTTTCCATAGCTAATAATTCTAGCCATTAAACTTTTCGGCCTTGAATTTGGAGTCCTCCATTGCTCCCACTCAAATCTAAAAGTCCTACCAATTTATAGAAAACCTCGCTCTGATACCAATTGTTAGGGTTTCAAGTAGATCTGAAGCAATTATGAACTAACAATTATATGCAGATCTAAATACAAAAGATAAAGGAATAAAACAAGACACATATAACATAGAGATTTAATGTTGTTCACGCAAAATGGGTTACGTCCACCATGCACAGTCGTCCTATCTTTCTTATTATCCAGTAAAAATAGTACATAAAACCTAGCTATGCCTTAAGCATCCCAACCGCTTATAACATGCATTTTTAGGGCAAAAGACAAAGTTGACCTTTTTAGGGTTTTATTACAATGTCGGTTTTCATCAACAAAAAATGTCCAAATTCTACCACCTGCTTTCCCAAGGCCCCGCCCGACCCCGGACCCTGGTGAGAATATGTGTTGAGTGTACAGTACTTTGCTGATCAGTCACCACATATCAACATCTTCCCCTTAGGAAGAAACAAAACCAAAGGTGTATCCATGAAGCCTCCCCAATCATGAAGGGGAGATGTATGAAAAAAACTCACGATGAATGGAATCTCTAAAAACTACTCAAGTGTCCCCATGTCGATGCTGAAAGATACCCCCTCCAAAAGTGGTAAATTGTGCCACAGTTCTGAAAAAGGTACTCCAAGATCTAGTGGAGATGGATGTAGAACATGTCCCAAAGACTCAAAATCATACACAATCTTCTAGTGCAATTTCCAATGTGATAACGGTTAGATGTGCCTCAATCTTGTAACACGTTTTCATATGCATGTCTAGGTTCAATGAATCTGGTAACACGTTTCACTCGGTGTATATCAACTCGGTGTGTCATCTTTGCTGCTCAGTAGACATAAAAAGATACTTGGTAGACAGCTCGGTGTATACTGCATTCTATACTACTTTCTTCTGTAACCGACTAGACTGTGCATACCGACTTCTCTGTGTATACCGACTGCATGATTTGGTAGTGTTAACCAACTAGAGTATATAGTATGACTTTGAATATAAAAATTAATGGCAACTTGATAAGTAGTAACATGATCAACCGACCCAGTCGCAATGATAGCTCTAGTCTCCAAGTCTCTAATGAAAACTGACTCAGGTGTGAACTCCACAACTCTCTTAGTTGCGCCATGTGTGATTTGATAGATGGAAAGGAGATTGTTTGTCAAGTGGGGTACACACAACACATCATTGAAGGAATTATCCCCAATGTCAATAGATCCTTTCCCAATCACATCCATGTATGTATGATTGCCCATCAAAATCTGCGACATGGTGCAAGGCTCAAATGTAGAGAACATAGATTGCAAAGTTTCCATATGATGAGATGCCCTTGAATCTAGAAGCCATCTCTTTGAATCATGACTGATAGTAGCACATAGAGCTTTTCCTTTTTGTGTCCCAAAAGAGTGAGTCTTCCCACTTGTAGAAGCCATGAATGCTTGCCCTTTTCCTTTTGAATGTGAGGAAGTGGAAGTTGATGAATCATCCTTCTTGTAGACATTAGGCAAATCAATGTTATGCTTTTTGATGATATGTGTGAGCTCATCAATCTTCTTAGAATGGCAATGATGCTCCTCATGACCAAACTTTTTACAATAGGCACAAGTAGGTCTCACCCTCTTTGGTAAATTATCCCTCGTGGAAGAGGATGTATCTCCTTGTTGTGGAGAAGATGATGCTTTGTCCTTAGGCTTTGATTGCCATTTCTTCTTGTTTGAGTTGTCCTTTCCTTGATTTCCTTTGTTCCCTTGATTTGCCACTAATGCTTGAGACTTAGAAGCCTTAAGAATGCCAATGCTTATCAACTTAGTTTGTTCCATCATCAACATTTCATTGAAAGCATCAAATGTAGGCATTGTGTAGCTTGAACCCATTGTCATCCTATGGGTTTGGAAACTAGAAACAAATGCTGCATATTCTTGTGGAAGCTTGCCTATCAAGTTGAAGATCAATTGAGTATCCTTCTTATCAATGCCACAATCTTTGAGTTGTTCCCTCAACTCATTTTCCTTAGTGACATAATCTTGTATAGTATCAAAGTTCTTGGGATCCAACATGGCGAGATCACTATCAATTTGATATCCCCTAATCTCATCAACTTGACCATACAAGTCTTGAAACTTTTGCCAAGCATCCTTGATTAGAGTACACTTCTTAATATGAAAAATGAGATCCTTTGATACATACTTTCTTAAGGTACCAATTGCCATGATATTTTTAGCGAGCCAATCCAAGTGACCAACTGGATCAACCTTAGGATCAACGGGAGCAACAATAGTTCCATCAATGTAACCAGTTAGTCCTTTTTCCATAAGTTTACTCCATGCATCAATTTTCCAAGTAGCATAATTATGAGAAGTTAATAGAGGAAACTTAGAAGAACCCATAGTAGCAAAAAGGAAGGAACACAAGAGCACAAAAGCACAAGAGACACCCCCCCAAATTCACTCAATCAAAGTACCCCCCCAAAAATGATGATTTTGGCACTTTATATGTAGTGCGTGTACAATAGGCCACTTGCAAACAATGGCAAGGTGGACTTCTAATTTTGTTTTACAATTGCCCCAATAGGCCGAGAACTATAAAACAAAAGATCAGAAAGATAGATCTATGCAAGACAAATGCGAAATTGGCCAAATAAGACCATATGATGAAAGTACAATTTCTACCCACAATTGCTATAAACTGATAGCATATTCTGAGAGTAGACAAAAAATAATGCACTTTAAAAAAAAATGACACTTGAAAAGAAGTTCGTATGAGCCCGAACGGAGACCTGGAAGTTGCAGAAACGGGGATTAGACAGGTACAGTCACCAAAAACTGAGAATTCTGAAAAATCTATCCATCAAAATTAGAAAATAATTCCACCACGTGACAGTACACAAAATTCTAGCCCATTTCAAAAACAATTGCACCAAAAAAGGAGCAAAAATGAGCAAGATATGGTCATTTGAAGTTGAACTACAAAATAAAAAAAACTCAATGAGAGGGGCCTGCAATTTTTTTGAAAAAATGATGGCGTTAACGAACTGTGGGGTTAAATTTGATGGCCGTATGATCGTCACCAAAACTTCACAACTGACTGGGTACTGACGTGGCGCGATCTGACTAGTCAAAAAATATGACTGGGTGGTACGGTTGCAGTGATTGGGCAGGTGGCATGGTGTGGCACCTGGTAGTGATTGGACGGGTGATTTGGCAGGCAGATTCCGTGTGGTAGTGGGTGACGTGGTTGTGGCACCAGAGGGGCTGATAGGGGTGGTGTAGTGGCGCGATGGAGGGCCTGCTGGAGCAGCAAGGCGGCCGGGGGGCCATCGAAGCAGTGGTGGTCGGCTGTCGGTGGCTGCGGGAGGTCTACTGCTATGGAAGGTGGGGCATCTGCAGTTGTGGTGGGGCTGCTATGAGGTGGGGCATTTGCGGCTGCGGCGAGGCGGCTGCGGCTACGTGACAGCTACAGGTGGGCGGAGCTGTCGAGGAAGCTGCGGTGCCGGAAGGTGAGTGGTGCGACTGTCGATGAAGGGCCCACCGGAGCAGTGGGAAGGTCAGTGACAGGAGTACTGGGGCTGCAATCGAGGCAAGTACAGTGTTCGGAGTGCTTGCAGACCTGCAGAGTACGACAGGTCATGGAGGGGTTTGTGGACCCCCTAAAAATTTTTTTTTTGACGAAAATTTTTTCGAAATTTTTTTTTTAATTTTTTTTTCAATTTTTCAGAAAAAACTAAATTTTTTTGAAATTCGTACAATAATAGCAAAATTGGCGAAAAAAGTTTTCTCACCAAAATAGGTCAGCTTTATAACCAAAATTCATGGAAACGACCACTTGGACGCAATGACAGGGTGAAATCTGGTCTAGGACACCTCCAAAAGATGATGCTCCTCAGATCTGCCTTTTGACATCATAATAATGCCTCTTCAAGATGAATCAATGACGCTCTAATGTCTCTGATACCATATGAGATTTTGCCAAGATCAAGAGCTCAATGAAATGTACAAAATTGAGACACAATATAGGACAAGAATAAACTGTATTCTCATCAATAGAAAAATGATCAATAGTTCAATGAATATGAGCCTACTTATATAGGCAAGGCTATATGGATATGCGAGCACACAAACATGACATGTGGCTCAATAAGAAACAAGGGTAGGTAGGAAATAAGTGTGGGTAGGTAGGAGAAACAATAAAATATTCCACATGAGGTGGATCACCCACCAAAGGTGGAATTATCACTTCACAATAAGTGGATATGATAAAGTAGTAACAAGATCAACACCATAAAAGGTGGAATTTCTCCTACACACACTATCCCAATGTGGCACAAACACCCAAGTGTCTCATACCCAAACTACTATGAAATGCATTTCCTAAGTAAACTTAAGTAAGGTGTAATAATATCCGAGATGAATAATTATTTACACCAACAGTCTCACCTCCCAACAGGTCTCCCTTTGTGATCACCTCTTCCTCCAACCCTCTAATTTTGTTTAGAGTCTTATGTTGTTTGGATAACTGAAAAATCTATTGTTCCCATTGAGTGGAACAGTAAATAAGATCATTTTCTTTAAAATAAGCTTCTTCAACAATTTCCATTGTACTTTGTAAGAATAATTTTACTTTATTTAATTGATCTTTTGCCCAAGTCTTAAATGTTGTGACTACTTTTCTCATCTCATATAATGCTTTGATATCACACTGCAGGAGCGATGAAGTAGATGGTAAGGCATCATCAGTTCTAAAATCAAGAGGCTTAGCTATTTCCATAATCAATTGCTTATATTGCCTCAATTGTGCCTTGACCTCTACCTTTGTCTTATATTCCTTCTCCATTCTTGATTGCACAGTTGAGGTTGCAGCAACTAAAGTAGCCATCTCTCCCCACTTGGTCCGTTTTCCTAAGTTAACCTTAGACACTTGATATTTAGGGGTAGCTTGGGATAAGCCCTCAACATCCTGTACCAGTGCTGCTATATTGGCGATTACCTCTCCTGAGTCTGTCCTTGAAAGATGATGATTTTTCTTTTCTTTTTTTGCTTTCCTTAGAGATTTTGTAATCGCAACCTACAGAGTTATATTCGAGAGGATGACCTTTTCCTTCTTCTTGAAAGTGAAACTTAACCATTGAGGTATAGTGTCATCTTGTTCCCCTCCCTACACCGTTACATCCACTGTGATCTTGTGAGCTATTTTGTTCCTACTCTTCCTCTTGGTGCTCTTCATCTTGTTGTTCTTCTTGCTGCTCCCGCTGATCTAGAGGAGTTGGTGGCCTTTGTTGGAGTTGGGAAACTTGTTGGGAAAGATTAGCCTAAAGGACTTGGTCTGGATCGGGTTGTTGTTGTCTTGCTATCTCTTCCAACTTCTCAGAAACTTCCTCTTCAAATATCTTTTTTGTTTCTTCTTCCTATCTTTGCCCATCTCCTCCCAACTGCTGCAGTAATATTTCTTGGTCCTTAGGAGTAAGGACCATCCTTTCATCGTGCTCATCATGTTCAACATGTTCCCCATCATGTCCTTCTTCCATAACTTGTACATGAATTTCTATTGGTTGTACCTATACAACTGGTTCTCCTATAGTTCCCAATTGCTTCTCTAGTTGAGTTGCAGCAAGCTCTTCTTGTGGTTCCTTTGATTTCTTTTCAATTTTCCTCTTCTTTGCTACAACTGCAATTGGTTCATCATCTTCATCAAAATTTGTCTCAATGTTATGGATGATAACCTATTCTTGGTTTGGCACTAGAGGAGGTGTAACCTATTGTGTTGAAGAAGCAGGAGGAGGTTGTGTTCTAGTAACTTCCACTCAAGAAGCATCCTCTCCTGGAGAAATTCCTATAGTAGGAACAATGGGAGTTATGGAAGCCTGTGGGATAGATCACAATCCTATAGTAATCCCATGTTCAACAACAGTTTTCAAGAATTGAGACTCTTTCATTTTGGCGTCCAACTGCCTCTTAAGCTCCACATTATCTCTTGGTACCGCCACATCCTCAGGATCAGTGGGAGTATTCTTCCTGGAGTTTGACCTCATTCTTCTTACATATTCTTTGTGGACTTTGGCCAGAGGGTTATCGATAACTTTTCCCTTTTTCTTCTCCTTATTAGTACTTGGCCGAATCCTTAAGCTTAGCCATTTCCCTGTTCTTTCTAGAACCTTTGTAGTAACAATATCAATATCCAACTCTTCTTGGTTGGACCATCTAATAGGAGTAAGAGGTCTTTTATCAATTCTCTTTTATTTGAAGTTAGGATCAAGAAGCTCACCATTGTCCCTTAACTCCTTTGGTATATTTGTTTGTATTTCAAATTTTTTTATCTGTGGCACTATCAACCTATAATATCCTTTCTCCCTTACCTCAAAGCTGACCTGCAAATTAGCCCAAAAATCCTCTAACATTGGCTTGTGACGCTTGTAAGAAATAGGCATCATTTGTTTCAGCTTACCATATGGGTCATATTGATCTCTTGAATAATTAAGCTTCTTTAAGCTCAAGTCTTGAAGTTCTTGCTTTGCTTCCTTGGCTACCTATATATTAGGACATGTATAATGTTCTAGATAAATAAGCAAAGTAATTCCAATCTTATGTTTTAATGTCAACAATGCCTATAGGCCCACCAATTACCTAACATATTCCAAAATAATTATCCCGTTGTTGCAAAATCTTGGTAAAAGAAGAGGATTTCCTGTGAATCCGCTAACCTGTAAATATGTTGATCGTTGGTTTTGTAAGAACCCTCACCCCCATTCCTTAATCATTTGCATTGCTTCCGGGGTCAGTCTGTATCCTGCATCTCCTATCAATTTTATTATTATAGCATAAATAAATGCATCATTGAATCTCTTGAAATATAGCTTGGCCTAAGAGATAGGCAATTGGGTGTAATATTCCCACTTGTTTGCCGAGGTTTCTCTCCCAATTTTTCCTTAGTCTTCAACCTTGGGAACTTACCAGCACGAGCCACCACCCATATGACGTAAGAAGTCATGAATAGCTTCTTCATTTGGAGGACTGTGATCATCTGATTATGAATATTGTCTGAAATGATTTGTGGCTAGTCAAAATATTCTATACCAATCAAAAATTATGGTCATATAATGAAACATCCATGTGTGGAAGTGCCTGAAATCTGTCTTTCCAAAGGCTCTGTGGTGGCGGGAAAAGCAAGATCGGGTGACTAGGACATAATCCCACTTTTGCCAACACATTGGGAATATGAAAGAGCCTGGGGAGATAGATCACTTTGGATACTTATTGTGAGAAAGAGAGAGACAAGGATTATCTCTTAGTGTTTCTATTCCTCTTGTTGCAAATGATGAAAAAAACTAGGGTTTGAATGATCAACTAGATCAGGAGATAAAGAATGAAGCATAAATAAACACAGAATTGCACAAACTTGCAGATCTATAACTGAGATACTAAAAGAATGAAAGGGAGAGGATTATAAATGTGTACCTGATGCTGAAAATTGATCAAAACTGACCTGGACCAGGGTGCCACGCCACTATCCTGTTTTTGCAGATAGGAGGCTACAATTGGGAAACTGCAAATCTGATGACCTGAAACTGTAACCTGCTAAAAATCATTGCAAAGCAGAGGGACCATGGCGCCATGCAACTATCTGGGGTAGGACCAGGGCACCATGCCACTATCCTAGGAAGGACCATGGCACCACGCCCCTATCCTAGGCAGATTATGACAGATCTGATAATTCTAGGTGATTCCTATACCTTTTGCTGAGTTGAAAGTGCCCCGGGGTACCTATTTTTGCACCTGCAACTAAAAAGGGAAGGTTTGGGTGGCTATATGGGTTTTTTACTTAGTCAAACCCTGATGTTGGTGATTTACACCTCCACAAATAGCCGATAATGTACTGAAAATATGTGTGCTAGAACCTTGTGTGTATGCAAGATCCTAAAATAAAAAGTAAACAATCTAGAGCAACCCTAAAGAGTAAACCCTAATTGCTTGTAATTGACAAAGTAAATGCTCTAAATCAATGATGAAAAGTAGTCTAAAGCATGAATGTAAACATGCAAGTTGATGTAAAGAAGCTCATACAAAGATACAGAAATAACATGAAATCATACCAATCCCAAAGGGAGAGATATTGCCACTAGATCTCCTATTACTCTTCAATGTCTTCAAGGCTCCTAATTGATGATGAATTCTTGACAAATGTTTGATGAATGTTTTTGAATGTTGTTGAAGACTCCACATAGACTCCTCTTTCACTACATAGAAGGCTCCTTGTGCTCCAAAAACCTGGTCTTAGATTCTTAGGAAGATCCATCCATTGCCTTCCCTGTTGCCTTCAAATGAAGAAAGAGAGCTCTTATGTATGAAACCCTAGATCTTAATTTTGACTTAATTCTACCTTTAGGATGACCTAGGAATTTAATTTCCCACCAATCTTTTGGGGTTAAGCATTATAATATCATAGAATTGTGCTCCCAAAATTTCGGGGAAAAAACCGAGAACTGTGGCGGGAACACACATGGTCCAACCAACTTTTCACTAAATTTTCAGGGCCGTTAGATGTGATGATATTTGAGCAAATCCCAAAGTTACAACTTATTTTGAGGTGTTTTGATATGCGAAATCAGGCCTTAAAGGTCGAAATAGGACATAATTAGGGTTTATGATTAAATGATTTATTGGAGGAATAAAATAAAAGGGGTACACTTAGGGTAAAGGGCCCAATTTAATAATGTATGAAGTGATGAAATAGGACCTTAGATTAAATTAAATTAATTAATTAAATGCTTAAAGGGAAATTACAATGCAAGATGCAAACACAATAAGGCGGGTGCTAACCTAAGTGTGAAATTGTACCACCCTAGAAAGGGTGTACAATTTACAACACTAAAGGCTCTTCTCAGCATAATAATGAGGTCTCTTTGAGGCTCTTGAAAATTTTCTCTTAGTATGTCTTTAGCCTTAAGACCAGTTTTCTGTGGCTCTTCTAGCCTTGCCTCATTAATATGTCTTTTATGATTATAAGTATTCTTAACAAATATGGAAATAAACTGCTCTTCCGTTGTCACCAGGACCTTTTCCCTCACTGGTATTCTGAAGGTCATTCCTATCATGTCAGGAGAAAGATCTATAATTACATTCTCGTCTGCATCAACACATTGCCTTGTGTCGGGCTGGTAGTATTTAGGAATAGTCATTATGAGTTCAGGTGACTGCATAGCTTGTGGAAAGATAGTTGCCTCTACCAAGCCTGATCTCTTAATCCTTCTACATGGGGCTTCTAGGATATGAGGTTCAACTTCCAGTTGAGTTTTGATATCTTCAATCTCTATGTGCTCGATTTCAATATCGGTCACCCACTGAACTTCATCCTGCAACTTTGAAGCCAAAGTCTGCCCTTGGTATTGATATTTCATTATTATAGGATTTTGGTCGAGCTTCACTTCGTCCTTTGTCCTCTTCTTGCTTGGGGATGGGTCCATCAATTTGCTTTATCCTACAAGAAAAGATCAATAATTAGCTATTACTTTATATTATCAACTCATCACATATTTGAGAACTTCGAGGTTCTAGGGTCTTGAGGCATAAAACCCTTTAAAACATCTAATTTTGGGATTCCAGGGTTCTGGGATCCTAAGTTAAGGAATGTCATAAAACAACTAACCTCAAAATTCTAGGGTTTCGAGGTTCCGAGTTTGGCAATGGACCTCAAAAGGTAGATTTTGAAACTCTGTGGTTATGGGATTCTAAGGTAAGTAAAACACTTCAAATATTGGTTTCGGAACTCCAGAGTTCCAGGATTAGGCAAGGTAGTTTCAAAACAGACTCCAGGATTCTAGGGTTCCAAAATCTTGAGATAGGCAGAACTCACATCCAAAGTTCCAAGGTTTTGAGGTGATTAAAACATTCAACACTTCAAGGCACAAGGATTTTAGGATTTTGAAATCCCGAAATGGGTAAAACTGTCAAATGAGCACTTCAAAACTCCAAGGCTCTGGGGTTCCGAGATACTGGATTGGGTAAAACTTAGGCATTTTGAAATTTTGAGGTTTCAAAATCTTGAAATGCCAAGACATGGTTTCACAAAAATTGAATCAACCAATTTATTGGAAGCAGGAAAAATCTAATCTAACCCTAGTTAAAAAGAAGCATAAAAAATGAGAAAACAAAAACAAACCAACTAACCTGGCAAGGCGGTGAAGCGAAAAACGTGAACAAGCAAGGAAGTGAAACACGTGGAGGGAGAGATCGAATTTCACAGTGGAGGGATATACAAATGAATCAAAATCACCCATCTTGCCCTATTTATACCCTCATCTTTGGCAATTTTACGACCTCACTAAACAGAACCTCAGGATTCCGGGGATCCTGAATCTTGAGAAAAACAAAGGGAAGCTCAAAATTTTAAAGTTTTGAGATTCCAAGGCCCACGCAAAAAGACGCCTCGAGAATCTGGGGTCTGAGGTGAAAAAAAAGGTGGGTTCAGGATTTCGGGGTTCAAAAATTCTGAAACTCAAACAAAAACACAACAAAACATGAAGAACTCAAGATTTTGGGATTCCAGAATTCCAAGGCTTCCACACAACAAAGAAAAGAAGACTTCAGAACTTTGGGGTTTTGAGGTTCTGGGGTCCTCAACAAGACAATGAAAACAAGACTTCGAGATTCTGGAGTTCTCAGGTCTTGACCCAAACGACAAGAAGGAGACTTCAGGATCCCAGAGCTCTGAAATTTCGAAGTCTTAACAAAAAAAAAAGGCATAAAGAATGCTTTGGAACTCCGGGGTTCCGGGGTTTCGAAGTAGAGACCAAAAAAACAAAAGGGCACCTCAAAACTTTGGAGTTTCAGGGTTCTGAGTTGTCCAACGCAAAAACACAAGAAGGCAAAAAGAAAGAAAACAAAAGATAGGAAAAGGGGGACCCTCATTTCATGCCAAATAAAATGATGGGGGTAGATATGCAAGATATAACACTTCCCTTTGCAACCTGGCAGGTTCTACATTCTTGCACAAGATTCCTTACATCCTTATATGTTTGGATTAAAAAATAATGCCCCCACCAAAGCTATGATCTTGTGAATACCAAAGTGTCATGGTAATCTACCACTAGTTTTTTCTTGATCAGAATCTCCCGCATTGAGATCCTAGGCATGTACAATAGGTTACCTTTGAATAACATATCATGTTAGATGAAATAATCCGACCACTTGCTTTGATCAGTCACTACTAGGTCCCTACTTTCTTTCTAGGCTTTCATAAAATCAAGGTCATCCTCATACAAGTTTTTTAGCTCTTCAAATCCTATTACAACTACCTTCATTTCCATCAATAGGCTTATTTTCCTACTTAGTGTATTTGCAACCTTATTTTAATTTTCTCCAATGTTTTAATATAAATGTATAGCTTTACATGAACTCTTCCAACCTCATGTATCTTTGATTTAGTTTACCTTGAGTATTTAGACATGTAGGGCTTGATGATCTATATGCAACAAAATTTCCTTTGACAACAAATAGTATCTCCACTTATTCAAAGCTTGGATTATGGCGTAGAACTCTTGATCCTAGAATGAATATATCTTCACACATCATTCAAATTCTCATTGAAATATGCTACAAGTCAACCTTCTTGACTCAAGATCTCTACTACTGTGCTTCCACTACCATTACAATCCACTTGAAATACTTTATCAAATTTTCTCGTTTTAGTAATTCAAAACTCTTTTGTGCTCCTGATGTCTAGTTGAATTCATTTTGATCTCCCCTCAATGTCTCTATAATTAGTGTTACCTATCTAGTTAAATAGTAGGTCCTATTCACATGTTAAATTTGCATAGGTCCTAGGAATATTTATAGAAGTCTTAGTTGGCACTAGATCTTATCTTTTATCATTTACTATTTGTGTCCTAGGTCATTTAATATTTGTTTATGCTAAATTTGTCTCATTGTATATGATTAAGACACATGATATGATCTTGTCTGATCCTATCTCTCATCATTGCCTATATGAGCAATTCTTTTGTACATATTGTATCATGGACCAAGAGGTCATTATCATAGATCTTAATATCAAGCAAGCTCTTTTTCTTTCAATACTCTCTTGTGGAAGGTTATCTTTTGTTTTGCAGGTGTTCTTGGTGTTTGTGAGCTAATTTTATCTCCTTCAAATATTACTTTTTTTACCAATATTCTTGAGCTATATTATCATATTGTCCATTTTTGGAACAATCATATTTGTTTGCACTTTCGTGCTCATGCATATTGAACTCATCCTTACACACTCATCAACTAACATGATAACCTATTTGTAACTATGACATTTTATTTATTCAACCTCTTGAGGAGTTTATTACCTTATCATTTTCTTACACCAAGGTGTAAAGTTGTAAATTGCATCCCATGCAATTCCATGTCATATAAGGACTTTTGCTTTAAGCTGATTGAAGTCATTCGTTGCCTATTTGTCCTTTTGCCCTCATGGATTCCCTTGTCATCTTAGAACTTGGCTTTTATTAAACATGCTGACCAATTGACCGGTGGACTCTAGTGCATTGCAGAGACATTTGCGCACGACGCTAGTGTCCCACAAATATGTTAGTTCGTAAGTGGTTGTTTGAGCACTATGCCTACGCCCAGAAGAGTTCGTAACACCTCTTTCTGCAACCACCGATGGCAGGATTCCTCTTTGAAGACTATAGCTAATGCATTTTGGGTTTTTATGAGTATCTCTTGACCATTTGGTGATTTTATAAATCTCTTGGCATATTTTTTATATCTCTCATAGGTTCTTCCAGCACTGGTCATCCACCATTGTTATAGTTTCAAGAGGTTTTCGTGTGCTTGACTTCACTCCTTCAAGTACCATTTTCTTGGTTGTTGAAGGTAAGTTATCTTCATGTTCTCATTCACATTTTATAGCATTGCATCCATTGTTTCTATTTAGTATCTTGTCTATCTATCTATCTTCTATCTATATCATTTTATCTTTCAATCGTTGCTACTATTTGGGTTGTCCGTGGAGGTGGAAACACCAAAATGGGATCCTAACCGAGGTAGGCCTCTAAACACAACCTCCAAAATTTTCCTCTATTTCTTGTGTGTAGGGTTTTGATCGAAGAGATAGGCTCATTTAGTGGGAGGCTTCAATCATGGACCACTTGTGAGTTTCCAACCACCTCTTCTCACTTTCTTTTAACTTTTGCATTTTGTCTTGTTATAGTTTGTTTATTATAATATCACTTGTTTAGTCGTACGATCACATTTGTGTCTTTTGTATGGTCTCTGTGCTTTGTTCGTATAGAATGTTAGCACGTCGTGCTAGTGTCCTAGTTCTGTGAGCTCCTCCCAAAGACAAAGGCTTAACAAAGTCATCCAGAAGCCTTGCCTGTAGCTTGTTAGTCTTCTTTTGTACTCTTCATCCCCTGGATCACCTTTAGCACCGGTTTAAGTGAGTTAGAGAGAAGGTAGGTTTTCTCCTTGAGGTTCATCACTTTGAGGTAGCAAATATCATCCTCTACACAAGGGTATCTATATAATTCTTATGTTCTTACCTATTTCCATAAAATGCTCTAGAAGTCATTTGATTATTTATCCATGTTAGAGAAAAACTTGTTGGTGTGCTCTAACAACTATAACTTATATAGTTGAACTTGTATGCTTTGTTATGTGCCTAGATCTCTCATATTAGACTATTGGAATAAAAACTGCTTCATCCTATTATGATCTTGCATGTTTTATCATGTAAATGGAATCATCTTATCATTATCAACCTCATGCCTAACACATACGATTGTGTGTTGGCATGTCTTATTAGGTACCTAAATTCATAGTCGAGGCATACGAATTCCTATTTTTGTACGCACTTAAAATATTGTATCCTATATTTTAGGGATACCTCATCTGTCTTGTTTACCTATATTGGAAGCAAACTTATATACTTAGTGAAAACACAATAGTGAGTCCTATTTTTTACCTATATTGATTTTTCTTGAAATCACATTTGTTTAGAGAAAATACATGATTTAAATCTAGGGGGTTCAATATAAGAAGGCTAAATTGAACCCCTTAGATAAAACCCCCCAAGGATTTAATTTAACCCTTGAGGGAGTCTCCTCCATGCCCATCAAAATGTTGAAAAAAATCGCTTTACCTTTTGGGGAATCAAATGAATCATCTAAAGATGCCATTTTGGAAGTGTGCAACTCTCATTGTTATCTCTCCAAAAAGTGTAATATGTATAATATTTTTTAATATTATATATTTTTAAATTTTATAATTAATGTAGGGGAAAGGACCCAGTAGTTGAGCATGTACCAATTGTTGTGAGGGTTGTTGATACCTTTTGTTCCAAAAATTGAACAAATAAAACCTATTGTTTGAAACAAAAAATATCAATTTTTGTTAGGAAATGTACCAACAATTGTTAGGAAATGTACCAATAGTTGTTAAGAAATGTACTAATATTGTAAAAAGTAACCAATCAGGTGATGCCATGTTAGCTGCACAACTATTGGGGTCTCTTTTGCATGCCTGTTGGTCTCACTTTTTTGGGGGGCTGTTTTGGACTCCTTGACAAAAAGCATGCTGATGTGGCATCATATTTGATGATGTGGCCCTAAAACCTTAGTTATAAGTAGGGGACTTGCCAAGTAAGCTGCTGTAAAAAAATTGGAGTGATTTGAAATTTCCAAGTAGGATTTTGAGAAGCACGAAGTTAAGGTGCACAACTACTGGATCCTTTCCCCTAGGTCAATTAGAAAATAATAATAATATCTATTCAAGGCATTAGGACAAATTGTGAAATTTAAAAAGAAAATACACAATATTACATAGATGTCCTAGTTTTAAATAAAAATATTTAAAATAAGTATACGAAGAGACATACATTATGAGAACATATAGGTTTAAGTTTTTATTAATACCTATTAGAAAATTATCAAAAAAATATGTACACTAAACATTAGAGTTAATTCTTATTCCAAGAGATCATGGAAACATTTGTTGGAGAATATTAATATTTACTCACATGCTTAAGTTTACTGAGGCCAATTAATATTTTAGGCATGTATTAATATTTGTTGTGTAGTTGTATATTACCTACTCCCTACCTACCCTTGCATCTCATTAAGACACATGTCAATATCGTGTGCTCTCATCTCTCTTGGTCTTGCCTATTTAAGCAAGACTCATTGTACATTTTATTCATCTCAAATACATTCATCTTTTGGTGAATTTTTTTGTTCTCTATTGTGAAGGTTTTTAGCTATTTGTGTTCTTGGCACTAGAGTCAATACTCCAACAATATTTTCTTTCTAGTAAAAGTTGTATGTTATAGTAAAATTTCACTCAATAAAAAATAATAGAAAATGAAAATTTCATAAAAAATTAAAAATACAAAAATAATTATTTAAAAAAATAAAAAATTGAATCTACATGAAGAATGCCACAATTCATTAGTTTATGTTGTCCTTAAATTCATGACTATTTATTTGGTATTATTGACACAAATTGAAAATGTTAATTTTGGTGGCCCGATAATGTTGAAAAATGGGACACACTATTGTGTTGTCACCCCCTAACGATTATCTCCAATATATATGTTTTCATGCTTATCATTCAAGATGTTTTATTTATTTGTTAGATGATACATGTTTACGATATTTATCAATTTGAATGATCCAGGTGCTTACATGCTTAGACTACACTTATTTTTTAGGTATTACTTTTTCCTTCCCTTCAATTTCTT
Source organism: Cryptomeria japonica (assembly GCF_030272615.1). Taxonomy (NCBI): domain Eukaryota; kingdom Viridiplantae; phylum Streptophyta; class Pinopsida; order Cupressales; family Cupressaceae; genus Cryptomeria; species Cryptomeria japonica. The sequence goes on along the minus strand of NC_081405.1, from coordinate 691,543,815 downwards.
GCATTTGATGTGTACAACCAATTGTAGTAGGGCACATCTTGTGCCTAACAATCATATGTTGATATTGTAAGTAGTTATGGGTGCTTACATAGAGGTTCATCTATGTGCCTAGACATATCTTGACCATATGATGTGACCATGCCAATAGTTCCATGCCTTCTTATTGTCATCACATTGGGTAAATTATTATGGTACAAATTTTTGTGTAAGTGATTATTTTCTAATCCTACTCCTTTTGTCTTTCTCTCATTTTTTAAGATGATAAAATTAACTTTAATCTTGCTTACTTTTACGTGCATGACATAGATTATTCATTGCACATCTTTCTCTATTTTGTAGGTCCCTACAAGAAGGAAGAAAACATTCAAAGAAATCAAGATGGGTCTATTATTTTATATTCATGATGAAGGGTCCTCCCCTTACACATCCACACACATGCTCTATTACACTTGATGAAGGGTACTCCCCTTACATCCACACACATTATCTATTACACTTGATAGAGGGTACTCCCCTTACACATCCACACACATGCTCTGTTACACTTGATGGAGGGTTACTCCACCCAACATTCACACATAGCATAGAAAAGAGAAAAACCCAAGAAATTGCAAGAAATAACTTGCCTTCTATTTCTCAATAAAATGAAATATGAATTCATCAGTTACAAATATTAGTCACTTACACTTCACAAATTTGCAAGGTTGAGCTACAAGCTTTTCTACTCAAGCTTCACAAAGGACTCGAATTTGAATGATCGAGCAACTAACCCATGCCCCAATTTATAATACTCTATGGGCCTCTTAGAAACTCCATGTCCCCTTTTTGATGAACAACACATGGCTATCAATAAAAACAACACATAGCCAATGGATGACTCTTCAACTTCCCTAGGAGGGAATCTATGGTGGTGTCTATTCAATTTTTCAAAGTGGGTGCCTAAGAAGTATTAGAATTAGGGATCACTAAGAGGGGGGGTGAATCAGTGATCTGCTGGAAATCAAATTCACAAACTTATTCTTTATCCACTGATTATCAATGCATAGTAGTAAAGAACATAAACAAGCAATAAATAAACCACATATCCACAACACCACAATTTTTACGTGGAAACCCAGAAAGGGAAAAACCATGGTGGGGTTGGAACCCACAATACTCATATACTATGGCCAGGAATACATAAATATTACATAGATGGGGAATGTACTTGCATTCAGGCTCACTACCTAGAGATCACTGCTCAATTACAATGACACATAAGGCTACAACCCTCAAGGAAGTCACACTGACTTAAAGTTTGATTACAATAATGAAATACAGTGAAATGAACTTTGAAATAGCATATAACAATGCATGAATGAGTTTCGGTTAAGCACTAGATCTCTGACTATACTCGCTCTACAAATACTCTATTTCTATCTCAGTCAGCTACCAGATTATCTATGAACCAAATGTGCACGTGAAACTATGCTCAATTGGACCAAAATGGATCACCACATCAATAATACACTGAAAACCAATCACCAATTCAATCTTACATATTTGGTCATAAAAAATAATCTCCTCCAAGTCGGCTTCATTATGCATAACGTGTAGCTTCAAGTTGGCTTCAATCTCTAACAAAACATAGCACCGGATCAAAATAATTTTCTAAAATGCTTTACCAATGTCGACCTCATCTTTTGCACCTTGAACTTAGTCACCAAAATCATCGCAACCACTTGAAATCTTATCGGACCAAAACACACTGGAATAATCCTTATTTACTAGTTAACTGCCTACCAGTTAACTTCTGCTTCCGGATAAGAGGAATCATGACCATTGGATCAAATCTCCAAGAAGAGTTGCCATCAATGACATCCCTAAACCATAAATCAAGCATAAAAAATCATCGAATGAGTGTCAATTGCCAACAATCTCTCCCTTTGGCATTGATGGAAACACTTATGAAAAATGGCTAAGTGTTGAAACTTGTGAAACCTATACACTGGATCAAGAATGAAAGAATTCTAAGGCTCCCCCTTAGATCACCAATCCAAAAATCTACATCATTGAACTATACAATCCATACACAATCAACCTGTACATTTTTTCACCTTATCTCTCCCCCTTTGATAGCAATGCCAAAGATGGGGTGTGCAACAAATATTTTGTACATATATACACACCGGATGATTAGATCTATACATACTTAAGTACATCTGCATATGCAACCTTAAGAAACCCAAAATAGGAGTTCCACTCTACTCGCAATTTCTCCAAAATTGAAACAAAACCGCTCAAAACATAAACATTGAATTCTATTGCTGTAAACTTAGTTGGTGTCTCCCGAGTCATATTTTGCATACAGTCCATCTTATGTCACACCAAGGTGTCTAACCAGGGACCAATTAGGTTTCAGAGTTCACATGTTTGCCTTGCCATTTGTCCCTTCTCCTTCTCAAAATTCCTAATCTATTCCATAATTGTCAAAATTTGAACTTCAATATTGTCAGTTAAGTTAGCCGTAGGGTCATAAGCTTGGGAAATCTGAGCTAACTGACCTCTGCAATTATCTATTTGCTTGTCTATTTCAGTAGAAAAATTTGTCAAAACTAGACAAGACTTGTAAACCTTACCGTCTTCCATTAAGGCCTCATCAATTAGTTTCAGTTCTTTGTCAAGTTGAGCCTTATCATTTCCAATCGTTTGCAAAAATGTTTTTATTTTGACTTCTTTTAATTTCTCCATAGCCTGCTTGGCTGATGCCTTGGTCAAAGAATCAGATTGAGTAGATATATGATCTAGCAAGTGCTGAAGATTACCAGATGAACTGACATTAGCATCAAGTTGCAATTCTGGTACCACCTGTTCTAAAAATTTAACTGTTTTATCAATAAGCTTCTTCTCTTCGGACTCATATTGTGCTAACTCCTAACTAGATTGAGCTTGAAGAGAAACAACAATAATAATTCTTTTTGTTAGAGACATTTGGTTAAATGGCTTGTCAAAATTGATGTTAAATTGAGGAAAATTCCCTTGGCTTTGAATTTTGGAAGTGTCACTTGCCATAGGGATTGGAGTTTCAGTTACTTTAGCTTTCCCTTTGATTCGTTCCTCCTAAATTTCCTCTTCCTTTTTCTCTGCCTCCTATGCACCGGTGTCACCACTTGGTGCACAAATCTCTGCCTCATCTAATTTTTAATTTTTCTTAACATGCTCATCCTCTATTGAATCCAAAACTTGTTGCACTGCAACATCTTGTGTATCTTCCACCTTTTCTTTACCTAACACCAAAGGGATCTCTATCTGAGTGGCTTGTGAATCTACTTTTGGAGGGGAAGTCATTTGTAATCGGTTCTTAGTGAGAAATTTCTTCCATATCTCAGTAGTCTCTTTTCTGATCTCGTCCACTCTACCAACCACAAGACTATTTACTCTGTGTTTGCTTCTAAATTCATTTTTATTTGCTAGAAAAATCAATCTATCAATTTCTTCAATAGTGATATTGGTGCACTGATTGACCAGTTCATTGTTGGCATTATGTGAACTAGTATGAAGACATAATGATATTGTATGTTGTCATTGATGTCAATATGTGACATGATGTGATCCGGCACATGTGATATGTGAGAAGAGAGAACTGACATATATATGAGCCGGTATATATGCCAAAGTGAAGTGGTATATTTGTTCAAGATGAACCAGCATGTCAAGGTGAACTGGCATGTAGTTATGGGAACTGACACATGGAAGCATTGTATGACTACCGGTTGGTAGGTAGTTTCCACTTCAGGATTTTTGGTTGGAGCACCTCAAGCCCATGTAACTCAATCAGTGATCTTTGTGTGATGAGTTAGCACTATAATGAAGAATAGATCATGTTGCCACATAAGCCCTATGCGCGTGAAGGATCTTGCATGAAGAAGACTATCCCTATCTACCTTGGGAATGTGCAAAGTTTGTCAAATGGTGATAACGCGTGATGGGTTATCAACTACCATAAAATCGGTGGATAATGGATGATGGAGAATGTCTTGAGATCAATTCAAGATTGTTGCATTTAATGCAGTATGATTCAATAGTTAGGATTGAACTGTTTGAATTACTTAACCTAACAGATTTAGGGTTTAGGGTTTAGGGTTTTTGCTACTGACCTGTCTGTTTCCTATAAGGTTGATTTTGTGTTTCTTTCCAAAGTTGTTGGCAAAAGTTGTATGTGTGTATCCAAGGGAAGTGATATGTAATTCTTTCCAGACCAAAGGAGAGAAGAGATACCTGCAAAGTGAATGTGTAGAAGGTGGAGAGGAGCCAAAATGGATCTACATTAGCATTGAGTGCTGTTACCAAATCATTGTATTTCCTATTGATCTTTAACCACTTCAATAGTTGTGAAATCCCTTAACAGGGTAGCCTTAACCGGCTTGATACAAATCCCTTAATAGGGTAACTTGAAGTTATTGAGTTCTAGGAAGCTATAGAGCTCTGGAGATCCATTAGCTATTGAGTTCTTGAAATCGTCTAGCAAGGTAACCCTAACCGGGTTTAACCCTTAACCAGGTATTGTAGCCATCCCTTAATCGGGTGATCCCTAACAGGATCGGTTCCTAATAGAACCTATTGTATCTATCTTTAACAGGACAAGGCTCCTAACAGAGCGGACTTCCAAAGAGTTCAACAACAAGCTTGTGGGTATTCATCCCCACCATGGTTTTTCCCAGTTGGGTTTTCATGTGAAAAATATGTGTGTCATGTGTGATGCTTTTATCTTGTGATGCTTTGATGTTACCTGTTAAGCATATGATGGTTCTGTGTTTGATGCCTATCAATAAAACATGTTGAACTAGCTATTGTGAAGATATGATGATAGATTACCTATTCATACATAAGGGTGAAATGGCAGTGTAGCTCCAAGTTGAGTAGGAAGATAAGTGAGTAACTGGTTTATGATTGTTTTAGTTGTTATGGGTTTTACCAGTTTTGCTCTACTTCAAACCGGTGTCACTATTTGCCAGTCATTTGGAGTAATTGCTGTTGAACCCGGCTTAGAAATTGTATTTTTCCTGTACTGATTCACCCCCCCCCTCTCAGTACTGATTTGGTACTATTTGCTCATCATTGAGTTATCATTCACTTTCCTTAATTTCCTTATTCATTTGACTTGCAAATTTTCTTCTAGCATTAATTAAATTGTACAGATATTTTGGAAGATATCTTTCTTATTCAATTAAATTTTTACTAAATACATCCATATAGAATACTACAGCTTCTTCAATTTTCCTTTTATCATTGTCATCCAAATTTTCATAATATACAAAGATATTTTTTCAAATTTCCATTTTTAATGATTTCATCTATTAACTCTTGAATGGATAAGGGAGGAATAATATGATTATTGGTTTTAGCGGTCTCCATCTTATCGGATTCAATCACCTCATCCAAGTCAAATTTGGTTCTTTCTCGTTGCTTAGGCCTGTTGGCCAGAACATGACCAGATTTTGCTTTCTTCTCCTTCCGTCCTTTCTTCTCTTCACCGGATTGAGGCTTCCAGATCACCCTTGCAAACTCTCCTTTCTTAGGGGCCTTTTGAATCTTAGCATCTGAATCAGTTTCAGATGCCATCGGGGAAATTGCCACATACTCCCTCTGAGGTTTTTGCTTCTTCCTCAAAACACCCTTTCCCTTAGCAAATGAATCAAAGGGGTCTGACTGAAATGAAGGTGTCTTCATTAGAGCGAGAGAAGACCTTGTCACCTTAGGTTTGGCTGGAACTGGAGTAGTATTTTGTTTCTTTTCCTTTTCTACTGCATCTCTCATAGCTCTTGCAACTCTAACCCTCTCTCTCGGGTGATCTTCCTCCACTATCTTGGCAAATTTCCTTTTCCTTGTTGGTTCAGTGAACTTGGTGTGAAGTTCCATGTATTTTTATTTACAAGTTCCAAACGTTTCTTCTTTGGAGTGTACCAGAGCATTCAATAGGTATCATGCATAAGCATCTAGAGTTCCTGCATCGACCTTATAGCCCATCGAAAAAATCCACACCGCCTAAGGTTCAACTGCCTCCATGAGACATATTTCATCCTTATTCACCATGAAACAAATTGTCCCTTCATATTTGCTGAAAATCTCCTTAGAGATTCTAACCCTTTGCTTCATCTTATCCTGAGAAGTCTTGAAAAATGCTCACAAAGCAACATTTTGGTTGTTCCCGTTTCCAAGCCTGTCAAGTCCCTGCTTGATCTATTGAGCCACTGGTCTATCAAATGCCCACTGCACTCTACCAGTTTCGGGGATTTGATTCAAAAGAAAAGTGATAAACATATAACTAACAAACCAAATTTGAAAACATGATTTTTGTCTTGCTTAATCTTCTTCAAATTGATCATTAACTCCTCCAGCATGACATTGCACAGATCATAGTGTGCATCTTCCTTAACCATTTTATAGGCTGCATTAATGGTTGTCCTTGACACCGAATTCAGTTAGTTAGATTGATATACCTTTGTGAGATTTTGCCAAGATCAAGATCTCAATGAAAAGTACAAAATAGAGAGACAAAATATAGGACAATAATAAACTATTTTCTCATCAATAGATAAATGATCAATAGTTGTTCAATACAATGAAAATGAGCCTGCATTTATAGGCAAGGCTATATGGATATGCAAGAACACAATCATGACATGTGGCTCAATAAGAACAAGGGTAGGTAGGAAATAGGTGTGGTAGTTAGGAGAAACAATACAATATTCCACATGAGGTGGATCACCCACCGAAGGTGGAATTATCACTCCACAATAAGTGGATATGATAGAGTAGTAACAATATCAACACCATAAAAGGTGGAAATTCTCCCACACACACTATCCCAATGTGGCACAAATACCCAAGTGTCTCATACCCAAACTACTATGAAATGCATTTCATAAGTAAACTTAAGTAAGGTGTAATAGTATCCATGATGAATAATTATTTACACCAAGACCCCCCTTAAGTGCAACTTAGGGGAATGCACTTAAGTCTACATTGCAGCTAATAAATGCAACATGGGTCTCGACTATGAGGCCATGCTAGGTACCCATGTACAAATGCAAATGCATGCAAACCAATGCAATGAAATCTCTCACAAAGCAGGGAAAGAGAGAAAAACCCAAAGGGAAAAAACCCTCCCCCAAAAGAGAGATGAAAGCTATACAAGATAACTCTCATAGAAGAATGTGAGAAACAAAATCCCATGTGAGGAAAAATTCCCCCCAAATGAGAGAAGAAGAGAAGCGAGGAAGCCCCCCCTCAATGTAGAATCTGCACCAATGATAGAATCTCGATGATGTATGAAGAAACTGCTCCATGAACGTCGAACAACATTCCTCCCCTTAGGAAGAAACAAAACCAAAGGTGTTGTTACTACTTATCAAGTTGCCATTAGTTTTTATATTCAAAGTTATACTATATATTCTAGTTGGTTAGCACTACCAAATCATGCAGTCAGTATAAACAGAGAAGTCGGTATGCACAGTCTAGTCGGTTACAGAAGAAAGCATTCATAGAATGCAGTATACACTGAGCTATCTACTGAGTATCTTTGTATGGCTACTGAGTAGTAAAGTTAACACACCAAGTTGATATTCACCAAGTGAAATGTGTTACCAGATACATTGAACCTGGACATGCATGTGAAAACGTGTTACAAGATCGAGGCACATCTAACCGTTATTACATTGGAAATTGCACTAGAAGATTTTGTATGATTGTGAGGTCAATCTAACCAATGAAATATTTTGTATAGTTATTCATTTAGTAAATCATGTTTGTAAGATCAATGCAATGAATTGGATCACCGTTTTAAGAGATCTATATAAACAACATTATTGAAGTGTATGTATGCATAAAGGAAGACTGTTACAGAGACACAGAGGTCATCGAGAAGGTTTTCAGAGAATAGTCGAAGAACAAAGTAAATAGAAGGGTTTACCGAGTTACTATATGGGTTACCGAGGTATGCTATAAGTAAGGTAATCTTATTCTGAGCACATAGAATCTGCTATAACATTTCAGATGTAAAGTTGCAGATGTTTGTAATGATTTGATTGTAATATTGTGAAGTTGAAAGAGAAACCTTTAACAAGGTAAAAGACTCTGACCAAGTCTATAAATTGTAAAGCCTCTAACCAGGGGCAGCATTCAGAATAAATGTTGTAAAATCCTTTAGCAAGGTAGATCTAACAGATATTGTTACTCCTAACAGGGTAAGCTATCAGAAATAGCTAAATGCAGCTCTAACCGAGCATTCTTTATTATTGCAGTAGTGAAGTTGTGGGTGCCATCCCCACTACATTTTTTCTCTCTAACCAAGAGTTTCTGCGTAACCAAAATATATGTGTTATGGAGTGAATCATGTATGATCGTTATCTGTTTGTTTTAACTTTATTTTATGTTACTGCACTATTCTGTTTATGCATAATAGTAAGGTTATTATCCAAGAAAGGTTTTGGAGTATTGATTCACCCCTCCCCTCTCAGTACATTAGCTTTCCATATTAGGCCTAACAATTGGTATCAGAGCTTGAATCTTGAAAAAGGGTTTAACTACCTAAAGAGAAAGATCTTATCAATAGAAGGCTATAAACAATCTCGGAGGATTGTGTATGTGCAAGAAAAGTTGGATCATGCAAATCAAGTGATTGCAGACATGCAAAGGCAAATGCAAAAATCTCTGAAAGTAAGAAGAAGATTATCTGATGACTTGCAAGATTCTCAAGAGTTAGTGGAACAAATTGAGACATCATCTGAGAATAGTATATCTGAAGAAACTGAAGAAATGATTGGAGTTTTGAAAGAAAAGAACAAAGCATTGGCTGATCAACTAAAAGCAATGAAAAGAGAACATGAACATTTCAGTACATAGATGATTGAAAATCTAGATGCATTAAGGACAACAGAGGATAAAGCAAGAGATCTACAAAGAGAGAAACAACAACTTGAAGTCTTAGTATCTGATATGAATGATGAAATCATAAGGTTAATTGGGATTCAACACAATATGACAGATCAACTAGGTTATGCACATCATGAAGCAATTCTAAAGAATGATGAAAATCAAGCATTAAAACTTGAAGTATCAAGGTTGACTGATTAACTTGAAACAGAGAAGAAATCCAAAGAAACATTGAAGAAGAGTTATGATGCATCAAAGATGTTGGATGCGAAACTAAATACAAGAAGACCCAACAAAGATACATGACTTAGTTACAAAGGAAAAGAATCAACCGAGAAAGGAATTCATACTACCGAGAGAGGATAATCATCAAAGCAAGCTGGAAATAAGAATAACATCAAAAAGAAGAAGCCTATTTTCTACTACTATGGAAATCAAGGTCATATTGCCAACATATACCAGATTAGAAAAGGTAAGCAGCCGAATATCACTAAGTTCAATGGATAATGTTACAATTGCAATAAATATGGTAACACATCTAATCAATGTAGGACAATGTCTGTTAACAACTATCAGAAGGCAAAATTCAAAGGGTTTTGTAGAAACTGCAATAGATATGGACATAGTACTGAGAAGTGCTAGTCTAAGCAAAAGAACTACATGCGGTGTCCACATCGAGCAAACACTAGAGGTTATCGAACTCACATAGATCCTTACCGACAATATGCAGCAGTACCATGGGATTATAATACAAGGATATGGTGCAAATGTTGTGGAAGATATGGATATATTAGTGCCAACTATTTTATAAGGTTTGGAATGAACAACCGAAGATCACAGAGAAATCCTAGTATGGCATGTTTTCATTGTCACAAAGCTGGACATTTAGCTGGAGATTGCAGAGATCAACCTAGAAAAGACACTGAAGAGATAAAATAAAAATTTAAGATGATTTGGAAAAAGAAGGAAATCATGTTAGATGAAGAAAGCACCTTACCTACCGAGTTAGGTGCACCTATTCCAAATTAATCAGAAAAGGTATGAAGGGACTGCATTCTCTAAAGGTTAAATCATAATAGTTCCTATTCTATTATGTACAAAATTCAAAATCTGCATAGTTAAGATGCATTAGTAAGTTTGAAACTCTATCAAAAGTACTTTATAGGAAACCTATCAAGTCGGTGTATACAGGAAGCCTATCAAGTTAGTAAATGAAGGAAATTTGGTTACTCGGTTAAAATGAAAAAAGGAGTAAATCGGTTAAAGGTGAACCGAGTGCATTTAATGTTTTGACCTAAATCGCACGGAGCCCGATAAGGTATTTTGTGTACTTAAAGGTATTTTCACGGTGATTTTCATTCACCAAGTTTTCAAGAGAGCAGAGCAGAGCGAATCAAGGTGATCAAACTTCATTCAGAGCAAATTTCAAGTTATTTACATCAAATCTCATCACACTGTTAAGCTGGTTTCCGATCTTGTCAAATTGCTATTATCTATCGAGTGTGAAGCGTTAGTCATTTGTAAACCATCAAACCCTAAGGATAGTTTGCTAAGTTTTTACCTAAAATCTACAATGGCGCCCAAGATCCAAGATCTTGTAGTTGTCAAGAATGTGGAGAAGCCATCGCTGAAGTACTCTTTGACTCCTAAAGTCGCCTTTGAACTGGATGAAAAAACTGCATTTTCATTCATCCCTGATCGAGTCTTGTTAGTCGAAGATGTTAGATTCTTCACCAAATGCCATGTTGAAGAACTCGGTCATGTTGAGATTAGTGACACATATGATGAACTTTGTACCAATGGAAAAATGGATAGCAAGTACGAGCATATCAAAATCAAGGGATTAACTGAAGCCCTAGCCTATCCCCATGTGTTCAAACCCCAGTGGGTTAAGATTGTTTTAAGCAGAGTTCATGATGATTTTATGTGGCTAGAGGAGAAACCATTCAAAATCACCAAGGAAATCATTCATGTGATCACCGGGTATCCTATCTATGATCATGCACGAGCACAGAAAATGATATCACAAAAGGAGTTAATTAGTCTAATTGGAGTAGAATCTGATTATCGAGGACTGAAATTGAATAATGTCACTGATGTGGAACTTAAGTTTGCACTTAGAGTAATTGGTTACTATTTCTTCCAATCAGCAAGGGAAAATGGTGTACCATGTGCTGCAGTTGACTTAGCCTATAAAATAGTGAAAAAGGGAATGAAAGTAGATTTATGTGAAGTGCTACTGAAGAACTTGTTTGAGAACCTGAACACAATAAGGAATCCAAAGAAGAACAACTTGGAAAACACACTGAAGTTTGGTTCACTTCTTGTATGCATGTTTTTCTACTTTGAGAAGTTCTTTCCGTTAGTCGGTAAAGTAGTTTGGGAGCTACACTGACCTATCACCCATCAAATAAATGATTTTATCAAGAAGTTGGGAGATAATTTTAATGATATCATGGATGACTATTTCAACAAATTTCAAGAGAAGATGCACATAGGTACTGGATTCCACCACAGCTGGTAGAGAAATATAAGGATGATATATGTTTTGAGGTAGACACCGATTACTGTTATGTGAATGCTGTAGAACCAAGGACTCAATCTTTGCCACCAATGGGTTACGAGATTGACTATGATATTACACAATAGCAAATTGATGCATATCTCACATTACCAAGGCATGCTACTGAACTAAGATATGGAACTTATGAAGAAGTTAAGGAAAAGGTGAAAATGAGCATTGTAGTACCTAAAGCTACAAGAAAGGCTACAAAGATGATAAAGGTTTTATCTGAGAAATTCGGAGAAGAATCCTCCTCTACACCTGTCAAAGGCACTCTTGCCATTACCGAAGAGGAATCTGAAGCTCAAGAGGCAACAATAACATTAAGTACTGAGTTGCCTAAGGGTAAAGTTTTGAAAAGAAAGAAATAGGACATTTCAAAGGCCCTACTGACTCCACCAACAAAGAGACCTAACACCAGAGCATCAGCTGCATCACTGAGTAAGAAACAAAAGAGTGTTACTATTCTCAAGGTAACCAAGACCTACAAGAAATCTACTCAGAGACTCATTCTGGCAAAAGAGTCTAGTGATAAAGAATCCGATGATGAAAACAAATTTTAGATTGTAAAAAGCAAGAAGATAAATATTCACAGTGTTGAAAACTTTTGTGCCAATCTTAAAGATTATGGTGGATTTGCAGGATTTAGATATGTCAAGTATGAGACTAGGAATAATGATAAGAAGCGACAAATTGAAGAAGCTGTCATCTGCACACTTCTAAAGTTTTGGCTAGCTCCATTAGAACTAGTAAAGTCACTTCCAAGTGAATTATACTTACATATTGATAACAGATGGAAATATGCAATGGACTCAAAGAAACAAATAAGAGAAAGAAGTCTAGTCCATCTATTTCCTAATATGTCTGTAGCAGAAATTAAAGAACATTTGACAACCTACAATTCTAAATTTCTTGTCAAACAGAGAGACTTAAAATTGATGAATGGGCTATACATTGATGTGGAAAAGGAGACAAAAGCTAAATGGTAGGATATCTTCAAAATAAAGGATGTCGGTGAACAATCTCATGTTGAAATTGTTGATGTCATCGAACAAGATCCTGATGTCACCGAGCAAGGTCCTAACACTACTGAGCAAGACCCAGCTGACACTATTCAAATTGATGAAGATGTCATGGATGCAGAAGCACTGGAGTAGGAGATGATAGAAGGCACTACCTATGCAAAAACTTGTATCTAGTGAATCTGTGATAGTACAAGTTCAGCCTTATCTGCCGGTCAAGCCACCTTTTTCTACCGAAGCTCCTAAGGATACAAAACAAGGCATCGAAGGTCACAAGTCTGAAGTAGCAGAAGATACAACTAAAGATCAGACGTCTCAAGCACCATCAAGCATTGAAAATGTTACAACTGAGACCCCTAGTACCGAGACAACCAAGGACACCACAACAGCTACAGGAACCGACCAAAGTGTTGCATCTACCGAGCAACCTACCGAGGGTCAGCAAGCCTCACAAGCACTTGCCTTAGTACAACCGACCAAAGGTAAAGAGAAGAAGGTGAGAAAGCATAGTTTCAAAGTTGATTTAACTAAACCGATAGTGTTGCCCAAAGTGGATATCTCAAAATTAAAAGGGCAAGCACTTATTGATTTCGGTGAACTATGCAAAGCAAAGGCTGAACAAGAAAAACAATTGGCCATTCAAAAGAAGAATAAAGTACTACAAAAGGTAAAGACACTACTAACAGATATGCTACCTTCAGCAATAGTGTCAACTGATGCAGCCATCCACATTCAATTGGATGAACTCCTTAATCAAATAGAAACATCTAGAGTTGATGCATCTGAGTACCTGAGCAAGCTAAAAGATAAAGAGCTTACTGCAAAAATGATTGAAGAGGTACAAAAAGCTCTAGCTATTGGAAAAGTCAAGCTTGCCAAATTCATTGTTGAGTTGTCCCCTCAACTCAAGCATATTTTTTATTTATTTCAGAAACTTTGCACATTTTCCTTATTCATTAAAGATATCAAGAATAAAACTGATGCAATTGAGAAAGAGATCATCGATCTCTCAACTAAGTTGACCACCAAGCCTAATTCAGTTCAGAATTTTTATACCAAGCTTCAACAGCTCATGGCTCAACAGTTAGAACTCAGAAATGAAGAGCATAAGATCAGGATGGATATAATGACCCTCCAGACATTATTCCTTCCTCATCTCTCATTAGTTCAAGAGCAAATTAACTGAGTTACATGCCTATCTACTACACAAGAGGGAAGCACTCTTGATGGCTTAATATCACTATTGGCTGATATTCAAGCACAAAATTCTTTAATGGAAAGTGTAAAGGATGCACTCTCACTCACACTCACCGATGCCCGGAACAAGTATAAATCTATTTTTGATCAGTTACCGCCCCCAGATGGAAATTAAGTTTTTGATGTTTGTCAAAAAAGGGGAGTAATACTACATAAGGGGAGTAATATACTATATTTGGAGAGTGATACAGTTTTGGTAATACAATTTTGAGTATTGTATGTAGGGGAGTATACCGAGTAGAGTATGTAGAGTAAGCAAAGCACACAAGCATAGAACAGAACCGAGCATGCAAAATCTGAGTTATATACAGAATAATGATAAGGGGAGTATATCTGCATATACTATTTCATTGACTATTGTATATATTGTCAAGTGTAGTCATTTTGCAAAGTATATAGATTTTTGAGTTATGACTTTGAAAGTAGTTTTTGTCAAACATCTCAACTAATGTCAAAAGGGGAGATTGTTACTACTTATCAAGTTGCCATTAGTTTTTATATTCAAAGTCATACTATATATTCTAGTCGGTTAGCACTACCGAATCATTCAGTCGGTATAAATAGAGAAGTCGGTATGCACAATCTAGTCAGTTACAGAAGAAAGCAATCACAGAACGCAGTATACACTAAGCTATCTACCGAGTATCTTTTTATGGTTACCGAGCAGTAAAGTTAATACACCGAGTTGATATTCACCGAGTGAAACATGTTACCAGATACATTGAACCTGGACATGCATATGAAAACGTGTTACAAGATCGAGGCACATCTAACCGTTATTACATTGGAAATTTCACTATAAGATTGTGTATGATTGCGAGGTCAATCTAACCAATGAAATATTTTGTATAGTTATTCATTCGATAAATCATGTTTGTAAGATCGATGCAATGAATTGAGTCATCATTTTAAGAGATCTATATATACAATATTATTGAAGTGTATGTATGCATGAAGGAAGACTGTTACAGAGACACAAAGGTCACCGAGAAGGTTTTTAGAGAATAGTCGAAGAACAGAGTAAACAAAAGAGTTTACCGAGTTACTATATGGGTTACCGAGGTATGCTATAAGCAAGGTAATCTTATTCTGAGCACATAGAATCTACTATAACATTTCAGATGTAAAGTTGCAGATGTTTGTAATGATTTTATTGTAATATTGTGAAGTTGAAAGAGAAACCTTTAACAGGGTAAAAGACTCTAACCAAGTCTATAAATTGTAAAGCCTCTAACCAGGTGCAACATTCAGAATAAATGTTGTAAAATCCTTTAGCAAGGTAGATCTAACAGATCTTGTTACTCCTAACAGGGAAAGCTATCAGAAATAGCTAAATGTAGCTCTAACCGAGCATTCTTTATTATTGCAGTAGTGAAGTTGTGGGTGCCATCCCCACTGCAATTTTTCTCTCTAACCAAGAGTTTTTGTGTAACCAAAATATATGTGTTGTGGAGTGAATCATGTATGATTGTTATCTGTTTGTTTTAACTTTATTTTATGTTACTGCACTATTCTGTTTATGCATAATAGTAAGGTTATTATCCAAGAAAGGTTTTGGAGTACTGATTCACCCCTCCCCTCTCAGTACATTAGCTTTCCATATTGGGCCTAATAGGTGTATCCATGAAGTTTCCCCAATCATGAAGGGAAGATGCATGAAAAAAACTCATGTTGAAAGGAAAATTTGAAAACTGCTCAAGTGTCCCCATGTTGATGCTGAAAGATACCCCCTCCAAAGGTGGTAAACTGCTCCACACTGCTGAAAAAGGCACTCCAAGATCTAGTGGAGATGAATGTAGAACAAGTCCCAAAGACTTACATGTCTCCTCTAAGTATAAAGAGACCTCCTCCAACTATTGTACATAATAATCCACAATCATATCAACCTTGAAAGAATGGTAATGTAGAGAATGAACTAGAGGGTCAGAGTGTGCCCTCGCAACAATCAAAGAAGGATCATCTTCATCAAAGAGAAGACGAATATCATCATTGATGTCTCCCAAATTTGCAATGTAGGATTCCACAAACAAACCTACAATGTCTTTCAAGTACTCATCCAAATTAGCTAAAGTTGGAAGACAAGATATATCTCGTTCCACTAAATCACAAGAAGAAAACTATTGCACTATCCACATCATTAGGTGCAATAGGTGATGTGATATCAATAGGAGGATACGAAACACAAGGCTCAAGAATGAGGTCACATGTGAGAATCTCCAAGTTCAAGTACCCAAAGTTCTCCTCAAAATCTGAACCATCACAAGAAGTGTGAGCATTATGTGTAGAATCATTATATGTGAAATCATTATCATCAACAAAATCTGAAAAGGAGTATAACCGAGATGCATGATTAACCACCCTAGACACAATGATAGCTCTAGTCTCCAAGTCTCTAATGAAAATTGACTCAGATGTGAACTCCACAATTCTCTTAGTTGTACCATGTGTGATTTGATAGATGAAAGGAGATTGTTTGTCAAGTGGGGTACAAACAACACATCATTGAAGGAGTTATCCCCAATGGAAATAGATCCTTTACCAATCACATCCATGTATGTATGATTGCCCAACAAAATATGTGGCATGGTGCAAGGTTCAAATGAAGAGAACATAGACTGCGAAGATGCCATATGATGAGAAGCCCCTGAATCTAGAAGCCATTTCCCTGAATCATGACTTGCAGTAGCACAAAGAGCTTGTCCTTTTCTTGTCCCAAAAGAGTGAGTCTTCCCACTTGTAGAAGCCATGAATTCTTTCCCTTTCTCCTTTGATTGTGAGGAAGTAGAAGGTGATGAATCCTCCTTCTTGTAGGCATTAGGCAAATCAATGTTGTGCTTTTTGAGGATGTGTGTGAGCTCATCAATCTTCTTATAATGGCAAGGATGCTCCTCATGACCAACCTTTTTACTATAGGCACAAGTAGGTCTCTCTCTCTTTGGTGAATTGTCCCTCTTGGAAGAGGATGAATCTCCTTGTTGTGGAGAATGTGGTGCTTTATCCTTAGGCTTTGATTGCCATTTCTTCTTGTTTGAGTTTTCCTTTCCTTGATTTCTTTTATTCCCTTGATTTGCCACTAATTCTTGAGACTTAGAAGTCTTAAGCATGCTTATCAACTTAGTTTTTTCCATCATCAACATTTCGGCGAAAGCATCAAATGTAGGCATTGTGTAGCTTGAACCCATTGTCATCCTATGGGTTTGGAAACTAGTAACAAAAGTTGCATATTCTTGTTGAATTTTTCCCATCAAATTGAAGATCAATTGGGTATCCTTCTTATCAATGCCACAATCCTTGAGTTGTGCCCTCAACTCTTTTGCCTTAGTGACATAATCTTGTATAGTATGAAAGTTCTTGGGATCTAACATGGTGAGATCATTATCAATTTGATATCCCCTAATGTAATCAACTTGACCATACAAGTCTTGAAACTTTTTCCAAGCATCCTTGATTAGAGTACATTTCTCAATATGAAAAATGAGATCCTTTGATACATACTTTCTTAAGGTACCAATTGCCACAATATTTTTAGTGAGCCAATCCAAGTGACCAACATGATCAGCCTTAGGATCAACGAGAGCAACAATAGTTCCATCAATAGAATGAGTTAGTCATTTTTCCATAAGTTTACTCCATGCATCAATTTTCCAAGTAGCATAATTATGAGGAGTTAAGAAAGGAAACTTAGAAGAACCCATAGCAAAAAAAAGGAAGAAACACAAGAGCACAAAAGAACAAGAGACACCCCCCTTAAATTCAATCAATCAAAGTACCGCCCCAAAAATGATGATTTGGGCACTTTATATGTAGTGCGTGTACAATAGGCTACTTGCAAACAATGGAAAGGTGGACTTTTGATTTTGTTTTACAACTGCCCCAATAGGCCAAGAACAAAAATGCAAAAGACCAGAAAGACAGATCTATGCAATAGAAATGCCAAATTGGCCAAAAAAGACCATATGCTGAAAGTACAATTTCTACCCAAAATTACTGCAAACTGATAGCATATAATGAGAGTAGATGAAAAATAATGCACTTTAAAAAAATGACACTTGAAAAAGAGTTTGTATGAGCCCAAACAGAGTCCTTGAAGTTACAGAAATGGGGATTGGACAGGTACAGTCACCAAAAACTGAGATTTCTAAAAAATATGTCCATCAAAATAAAAAAATAATGCCACCACAAGAAAGTACAAAAAAAATAGCCCATTTCAAAAAAAAATCACCAAAAAAGTGTAAAGTTCTGATGCCAATAGCTAACAAGATGAGGGGGGGCGGGGTGGTGAATCATACAAACTTAATCTTCCATAAAATCAACAGATTCAACCTCGGTAACTTATACTTCAGCAATATAACCAAAAACTGCTAAACATGCAAACTCATAAACACATAATCATCATAACACATATAACACTAGATTTAACGTGGAAACCCAAATAGGGAAAAACCACTGTGGGATTTCTGACCCACTAAGAAATATACTCTTCTAGATTATGCTCGGTTAAAAGCAAATCCTATTAAAGATTACAAGCACATTGCTAGATGTGACCCGGTTAAGGGATTTCCCTCAAATCTGTTAGGATCTTCACTTTGTTAGAAGTGACCTTGTCAAAGGATTTCAAACACTCATTCAGAATGTTACCTTGCTAGAGGGTTTACAAATAAGACTGTTAAGTCCACTCGGTTAAGAGATTTTCTGTCACTTACAAAATAAACAATAGTAATAAATATATCTGCAACTTCACATCTAAAATGCTAAAGAAGATTCTTATTTGCTCAAAACAATCTTGTCAAAGGACTTATCTTGTCCCTCTACTGGGCTCCTTACTCTGTTATTCAAACAGGTCTTCAAGCTTCTGTGCTCGGTAATCACTATGTAGCATCCCTGTACTTACACTTGCTCACATACATTTTTCATCAACAATTTCTTATTTATAAACAATTTTCTCACCGCTGAATCTCCTTGATCACATTTCCCATGATCAATCTTAGCCATCAAATCTTCAATCTTGACTAGGTTCAATGCATCTTTTGATCTGAAAACATTTTACCTTGCCTTGGGACTTGCATTCCTTTCTTGCAACTTGCACAAGGTTATTGCGGTTCAATCTACACTGTAGATCTTCCTGCCGATCTTCCATTGCCGTAGATCCTTAACAAACTTCATGCACGACATACCAATCATTTATACATCTCTAGCTAATCATTGTCCTTCATTAAATAATGCTTTTATCCATCTAATGTGATCTGTCATAACTCGGTTGCAACTCGGTAAATACTAAACTTTACTCGGTAGACATTCTGCCTTGATTAACCAATATCGATAACCTTAGGGTTTACCGATTAGGTTCCTTAGGCTTTACCAACTAGGTTCTTTGCTCGGTGACATAGTATAGTATTAAACTTACAATCAACAACATATGTAGGATATCAAAACAATATAAACATCATGATCTCATCATTGTCTAACTTTGTAATAGTTGCCCATTGAATAACTTATTTCTCCCCTTTCTTATCACATTCTTTCTGTGTCTTTTACGGACCACTTAATTCTCTTCAAATCAATCTTCTCAAGATATGGAAACATCATATTGAATCAGAAAATCAATTTCTTGACATCAATGACAAAATAATGTTATAAAGAAAGTTATCATCCTTTTTCAGTTATATCAAATAATCTTCAACAACCTTCTCAATATCCTTAATGAATATCAACAATCTTTCTATTGAAAATGCCAACAAAAAGGATCAAGAATAAGTAAGATATGGCCATTTGAAGTTGAACTGTAAAATCAAAAGGCTCAATGGAGGGGGCTTGCAAAATTTTCAAAAAATGATGACGTCAAAAAAATGCGAGCCTAAATTTAACGGTCGTATGGCCATCACCAAAAATTCACCTCCCTGCTTGCTTGGTGTCCGTACAGTATGGACAGATGATGTGGCAAATACGGATCATATGATGTGTACTGGTCACTAGAATACTGAGGTGGCAAAAAACCATATTGCTGACTCTGCAAATCGCTGATGTGGGTGACTGTCCAGATGGCAGGGTCTTCGCATGGTAGTGGGGTCTGTGTGGTGGGCTGAGAAGCCGCATGGGGTTGGGAGGAAGCCAGATAGTGAGGAGTGCCACCAAATAGTGAGTGAGGACGTGGCCAGAGGTCCGGTGCTAGTGTCGGGAGGAGTCGGTAGGAGGTCGCTGAGGAAGACCGAAAGAGCAGAGCCAGAAGGACTGTGGGGGCTACCGGGAGGAGTTGGGCCGGTTGGTGGTGGACTGTACAACACGAACGACGGTGGAAGGAACAACATGGGAAGTGACAAAGTAGGGTACTGTCGGAGTGCCAACAGCTCTTGATATCAATAGTCCTAAGAGTGGTTCCAACAAAGAATCTATTGAATGTATCGCCGACCCTCTTGAGAACTCACATAGCTTTACCATTTCATCCACTCACTCCATTTCCACTCCTCTCCTAGACTTGGATCAACAAGAATAAAAAAATCCCTTTCTCATTGGGGATAGAAAATCAAGCTATGAAAAGAAAAATCTAAAAGTCAAAAATAAAGAAATGTCATTTAGTACAAATCAAAATCAAAAGCTACTGGACTCTGCAAAAATCAAGGTCAAGGATAAAAATCCTACGAAAGAAAAAGAGAAAGAGATGATCTCCCCTAATACCAAAATAACTGGGGGCAAAAGTTCTACACTTTTAATTCAAAAAACATACTTGTTGATCCTAAGTCTCCATCATGCCATCCTACTTTCAGTTCTTTTCGCAGTCATAAGCCTTCATAAATCATCCACTTGTTTTGCACATCCATTCCCTTCTGGCGATACATCATGAAACTTTAATGGAGCTTCCTCGAGGGAATTTATTATCAAGTATGCCCAAACTTCTTTAGTTGACACACATATAGGTATATGTAGTCCACACGCTAGTAATTCTATCTTAGTTCCTTTATCAAGGAAGACAATCAATGGAGCTACACATCATTCATTCAAGGAGCAATGCAGCTACAATCATAAGGTTAAGCCTCACACATTTGAGGTGGGTGACTTAGTTCTCAAGGAGAATCCAAGAAATCAACAGGACCGAGATAAGAAAGGAAAATTTGAGCCCAATTGGCTTGGTCCTTATGTCATCACAATATTCTACAGATCAGGTGCATATCAGATTTAGACCCAAGATGGAGAACCTTTGGAAGATCCGATCAACAACATGCATCTTCATAGGTTTTACACATATCTCTTCAGAATATCCTAATTCAAAAATACAAAAAAATCAAAAAATACAAAAAAATTAATTAAAAATAAAAAATAAAAAATGTAAAGAGAAATAAATTCGTCCAACAGTGAAAACCACTTTGGGGGTGCCCTGGGCAAGTACCATGGTGAAAACTAGGTTACTGGTAGCATGTGTAGAGACATTTCTCCTCCCTCCTTCAGGATTCAATCTCATCCCTTCACTTTGCACACACTCACAACCTATCCATCCATAATAAACTTACCCATTCCCATCATGGCTTGCTATTGATCTACCTAAGATTGGTTAGCCATTCATAATAATCTTTCCTTTTCACCCCTTTCTATCCATAATAAATCAGCTCCTATCTATGGCTAAGGCAAATCCTAAGTCTAGTGATGGGTGTGGAACTAAGAGCATCACACGTTCCAGGGAGTACAATTTCTTCCATTTTTCTTCAGTCTATCTGTGCACAATCCACAATAAAGCAACACTTACATCACAGATCTGCCATAAAGTTTCATTTTCTCCATAATAAAGTATCAGTTTCATGGATTGGGTCAGTTTCAGATGAGATGTAAACAACAATGGGCTTCAAAAAATCAATTCTTTCAATAGACTCAAACAACATTATTGTTTAGTGCTATCTATCCTTTTTCTGAAAGTAAACATTGTGACCAAAATAAAATAGACTTATACAAGTGACAAGAGGCACTAAAGTTGATGACTACATTGGATGTTGGTGTCAAGTCTTGGTTTTCTTTTGATTTTATCCTTTGGTGACATGTCTTTTAGATTTTCCAGGATGTCTCTGACTAGAGATTCTATCTCCACGATGTTTTTGACTAGAAAGGTGAGGATGAGATATGTTCACCTATTATTTTGCTGTCTGTGGATTGTCTCTTAGTAATGCTATGAATTTTCCAAGGATATGAGGACACTATGAGTCTAGTATGAACTAGGGCATTCCTTATTTGTGACTTTCTGATGTCCATGCAAATGGGTACAATGACTTTCTATGTCAAACCTATCTGGATTATAATAACCTATTTGCCATAATAAAGCTCAATGATGATAAAGCACAAGAATCTCTTTCACTTCCATATTTTCTATCTTTCATCCCCCTTTCCTGATTGACCTCCATCATCCTTCCTAAGTCTGTGTAGCCCTCTATCACATGACTGAGTATAATGACACACAAAAAATATATGCATTTCATGTAGATTGCAGCTGCATTACCACATATTAACATTTCATACATACATACATATAGATATCACAATCACATTGCATTTTGCATATATCATTAGTTAGTATCTGCATTCTCATATAAAACATAAAATGCCAAAATAATAACACAACACATGTTAGCACATTTTACATTCACATTTGTATAACATATAAAACATAAAAGAACAAAAATATTGTTTTTCATCATGTATATATATTTGCATCCCTATCATAAACATCATAGATACATGTATCTCATAAGCATCCATACATCATAGAATCTTAAATTGCATTAACACATAGAAACATGCATCACATAGAAGCAACATCACATAGGTACATATGCATATAGGTGCCGCAAGGATGAAACAACTCATATATATATATATATATATATATCTCAAAAATCATAAGTGTCAAGATAGAATGATGTCAAAAACATATGGATACAATCAATCAAAAGTGTCTTCATCATCATACAAAAAAATGACACTTAGGGAGTCATCTAATGCTACAATGAACTCCCTCCCTTGGAGCCAGCTGACCTCGACGGAGTTTGAGCCTTGGACGTCCCCGTGCCAGAATAATCTCTCCTTCCCCCTCTATCTGGTGGTGGTGGAGGGCCCATGACCCCACCACTAGATGCCTTTCTCCTATCTCTCCCTCTAGTGGTCATCGTAGTCCATGATGGTCTTCAGAAGCTCCTCACCCACTGATCAGGTGGCACAATTCTATAATACAAGTCTCTCTAGTAGGCTATCTCCTCCCCTGCTCATAGAACATAGGCATATCTCACCCTAGTATCCTCTGTTGCTCGTCTCCCTGTCCTTAATGCCTCCTCAGCCTCCATGTAGCACTGAGTATCCTGATCCCTCTCTCGCTTAGTCTCCCTTAGCTATCTCATTAGCCTAGCCACATCCCTCTCTAGATCTTGAATCTCATATGCTTGTCCTTGGAAGATCTCTCTCAAGGATAGTAGCTCATCCTCCTCCTCTCCTCCCTCCTCACCCTATCCCTATGGTTGTGGCTATGGCTATCCCTGTATCTGTCTTGGAACTTGCACTGCTAGCACCTGTAAAGTCAGTCCACCTCTACCTTTTACTACATGCACCCATCTCTCCTCTCCATCTCTCCTATCTTCTACTGCACCTTGCCTCCACCACCTGCCTCTGCCTCCACCATCCCCACCGTCACCCTCTATCAGCTCTCTTGGATCTGTCAGCCATGGAAATGGGTGATCTTCCCAATATGCAGTGTACTCGACATCCATCCCTGTGTCCTCCACATCTTCCAAAATATCCCAAGGCATGGGAACCATCTCCTACATCTGTGCCATTACTTGATCATAAGACAATAACATACCTAAATGTGGCTGATCTCTCACTATCCGCACATACATCCCTGAGCCATGTGGCATCTGCTATCTCCTTTCGAATTTCCTGCATACTCTATCAATCAACTTCCACTCAATGATATATGGTGTCCTCCTGATTAGATACCTACTCCTAAACACATATGATAGATCGACTGTGTCATCCTCTCACTCACAATCTCGGTAAGGCCTGCATACCACATTGTCTATCTCATTGATCACTTGACGCCAATACTCTAGCCTCCCAATCTATGGCTAGGAAGTAATCATATCATATAAATTCACATAACTATGCCCATGTCCCCTACGCCTAAAGTGTATCAACCGTGTAACCGAAAGATGTTCATATGCCCATACCTGCAATAATAGCACTCCACACCCCAATCCCGCCGATCCATGATACACAAACTAATGCATCTCATAATATAAGTGTACCAATAGACATGAACCCCATGCAAACCTAGTTTTCTCAGTCACCAATGTCTCCAGAGTCCTCCCCCATCCCACAGCCAACCCTTGTGTCGCCCTGTCCGGACATAAAAACCCACTGATAACTCATGCTAGCACCATCGGTAGAGCCAATCTTGTAGCTGTCATGGTGTCCCAAGCCATATGTCCTGCCCTCATCTCTAGTCATGGATCCTAGAACACTCATCTCAATGTCTCCCTATCTCCCTCTCGATCATATGGAACCAACTCCCCATTGATTGGTATCTGCAGTATCCTATACACATCCTCTAAAGTGACTATCATCTCACCCATCGACAAATGAAACGTGCATGTCTCTGAGTGCCATCTCTTGGCTAATATAGTCAACAACCGCATGTTCGCCCGAAACTCAGGTATATACATAATATATTGTAATCCCATGGCCTCAACTGCTGCTCTATCCTCCACTGTCATTTCTGGTCGTAATCCTTGAGTCGAAGGGTATCTCTCTTGTGACTCCAGCATTGGTATGTGTAGGATTTTGCCAAGATCAAGGGCACAATGAAAAGCATAAAAGAGACAATAGAATGACAAGAACAAACTATATTCTCATCAATATGCAAAATTATCAACTGGATTTACCAATACAATAAATAGAGCCCTGCTTATATAGGCAAGGCCATATGGATGTATGAGCACACAAATATGACATGTGGCTCAATGAGAAACAAGGGTAGGTAAGAAATACTAAGGGTAGGTAGGAGAAATAATATAATATTCCACAAGAGGTGGATGACCCATCGAATGTGGAGTGTAACAGCAAAATAAGACCACAAAAGGTGGAATTTCTTCTACAAGCTCTATCCCTAAGTGCACACTTCCCTAAGTGTCTCAAATCCAAACTACGAAGAGATGCATTATCCTAAGTTAACTTAAGTAAGTGTAATAATATCCAAAATGAATATTTATTTACACTAACACCCCCCCTTAAGTGCAACTTAGGGGAATGAAGACTCAAGTCAACAATGAAAGATGGGTCCTGGATACTAGGCCATGATATGTACCCATGTACAATATGCAAATGCAAGCAAAACTATGCAATGCAATCTCTCACAAATGGAGAAAGGGAGAAAACCCAAAGGGAGAAAACTTCCCCCCAAAAGAGAGATGAATGTACAAAAGATTCTCAAAGAAGAAGGACAAAACCTCAAAGAGGAAAAATTCCCCCCCATAAGAGAGGAAGGAGAAGTCAGCTGACCCCCCCTAATGACACATCCCACACCCCCAAGAGAGCTCGCAACTACTGGAACTTATTCTTGGTGAAAGGTTTGGTGAATATGTCAGCAACCTGCTTAGCTGTAGGACAATACTACAAATCAATGACCTGCTCCTGGATAAGCTCTCAGATATAGTGCATATGAATCTTGATGTGTTTGGTCCACTGGTGTTGGACCGGGTTCTTTGAGATTGCAATAGCACTCTGATTGTTGCATTGTAGAACTGTCGACCGTGGAGTGGTGAATCCAAACTCTGTGAGAATCTACTGGAGCCAAATGGTCTCAGTCGCTGCATTAATAGCGCCTTGATACTCAGCCTCAGTCATAGAGAGAGCAATAGCATGTTGCTTCTTGCTCTACCAACAAATGGGGCCCGAACCAAGGTGAAAACTGTAACCAAAAGTA
Organism: Cryptomeria japonica; assembly: GCF_030272615.1. Classification (NCBI taxonomy): domain Eukaryota; kingdom Viridiplantae; phylum Streptophyta; class Pinopsida; order Cupressales; family Cupressaceae; genus Cryptomeria; species Cryptomeria japonica. Next base: position 691,518,110 of record NC_081405.1, on the reverse strand, counting down.
GACTTACGATCAACTAGATCGCCAGCCCAATCGGAGTCTGTGTAACCAACCAAGCGAAGTCCTATGCCTGCTGCATAGTGAATCCCATAGTGAAGTGTACCCTAGATGTAATGAAGGATGCGTTTGGCGGCTTTCCAATGAAGCTCATGTGGATCCTGCTTGAAGCGGGAAACCATGCCAACTGCAAATGAAATATCAGGGCGTGTATGAGTCAAGTAGATGAGACTACCCACAAGCTGATGATACAAAGTGGCATCAACTAGTGGAGAAGAACACTTAGCCTCAAGCTTGACTCCTGAAAGAAAGGGAGTCAGGGCAGGCTTACAATCAGCCATAAAAAAGCATGCAAGTAGATCAAGAGTATACTTGGGCTGCAATAGTGTAATCCCAGAAGGTGACTGTGAAATCTCTATCCTGAGAAAGTAGTGCAAAAGACCCAAGTCAGTCATAGAAAATCTTTCATGCAAAGCAGATTTGACCCTGCTAATGATGGATGAAGTACTCCCTGTAATGATCAAGTCATCAACATAGAGCACAAGTATCAAGTGAGAGTCATCCTGTCACAAAATGTAGACATTCAGATTAGAATGACACCTGGTGAACCCTGTGGAGAGAAGAAAGGAATCCATCTTGGCGTACCAAGCCTTGGGGGCCTGCTTAAGGCCATAGAGAGATTTCCTTAGTCTGCAAACCAAGGAAGTATCCTGGATGAAACCCTTATGGCTGCTCCATATAAATCTCCTCATCAAGATCACCATGAAAAAAAGCACTCTTCACATCCATCTGATGTATAGCCCAACCATGAGTTGCGACAATAGCAAGTGTCAAACGAATGGAGTTCATCTTGGCTATGGGTGCAAAGGTCTCAGTATAGTCAACACCTGCAACCTATGAGAAACCTTTTGCAACAAGCCGAGCCTTATATTTATCGACACTACCATCCGGTACAAACTTGGTCTGATAGATCCACTTACATCGAACCATCTTTCTCCCCTTAGGGAGATGGACTAGATCCCATGTGTTGTTCTACATCAAGGAACTATACTCTTCCTCCATAGCTTGGTCCCACTTAGGAACCCCTGATGCTTCCCTAAATGTTTGTGGATCGGAAGCGGTAGCAATGAATGCATGTGGAAGATCCTAATGTTGTGATCGAGTTCTCCGTGCATCTGAAGGATCCCCAACAAGAGAACCCGCAGACTCAAGTGTCTGTCAAGCCCAATGAGGTCAAGGTGGAGGTGGAGAACAAGGCTCCTCAACTGCAAGTGGACCCTGCGGAGGTTTAACCCTGCGAGTCGGAGTTGAGGGAGTCTCATCATCTGAATCACTAACATCACTATCCACAATGGAGGAAGGTGGAGGAGGTAGAGAGGCTAAGCTAGGAGAGCTCTCCTCAAAGTGAACACTCCTCTCAATGAAGACCTCATGTGTCTCTGGATCCATCAATCTGTATGCCTTAACACCCTCAGGATATCCAACAAATATGCAAGGCCGACTCTGTGGTTCCAATGCCTTGCGTTTCTGTGGAGGTATGCGAGCCCATGCTGGACACCCAAAGACTCTGAAATGTCTCACAATCAGTTTCCTACCAGCCCAAGCCTCAAAAGGAGTAATACCTTGCAAAGCTTTGTGAGGAACCCGATTCTGGATGTGTGTGGCACAACTGATAGCCTTTGCCCAAAAGGCGGGATCAAGAGAACATGCATGTATCATATAGCTAGCCATTTCTTTGAGAGTTCAATTCTTGCATTCTGCAACCCCGTTCTGCTGTGGAGTATAAGCAATAGAATACTGAAGATCAATCCCCTCAAATGTACAAAAATCCTCAAGTCTTTTGCTCACATATTCCCTTCCATTATCTATGCGAAGAATCGTGACCACTTTCCCTGATTGCTTCTCCACATGTGTCTTGAAGTCCTGAAATCTGTCAAATACTTCACTCTTATGAATGAGAAAGTAGACCCAAGTGAAGCGGGAGTAGTCATCAATGAAGGTAAGAACATAGCGGGCCTTACTAAATGAAGGTGCTGGAAATGGACCTGCTACATCACTGTGAACAAGTTGAATAACTTCCAAAGCTCTCCAAGCTTTCCCTTTATCAAACTTCTCTTTGGGATGCTTGCCCATGGAACAAACTGAACATACACCCTTTGAAAAATTGATTCAAGGTAGACCTGTGACCATGTCTTTAGTTCTTAGCTGTTGAAGATAGCGGTAGTTGAGGTGACCAAACCGCTCATGCCATAGCTTACTTTCTGAATTTGAATGAGTAAGCAAGGCCCTAGAAGGTGAACTTGGCACAAAGTGGGAGAATGAATAAAGCCTTGAGTTGTCATTGACTTGCCCCACTGCTACCAAGGCATCATCATCAGGTTCCTTTACCACAACTGAATCTGGTGTATACCACAACTGAATCTGGTGTAAACTCAACCTTTTTCCCATTCCCATAGTGAGTGATTTGGTAGATGGAGAGAAGGTTGGTAGACAAGTTAGGAACATAGAGAACATTCTCAAATGTTCCATCATCCATGTCAACTGAACCTTTCCCTTCAACCTCTACTTGTGTGTCATCACCTATGTAAATGTGAGGTACCTTAGATGGTTCCAATGAAGAAAACTGCTCCTTTGTAGAACCCATGTGATATGAGGCACCTGAGTCAAGTATCCATTGCTGTGAAGAACTTGTTTTAGCCACAAATGCTTGCCCTTTTCCCTTAGACTGTGAGGAAGAAGAAGGAGATGAATCCTTCTTTGTGTAGGCGGATGGCAAGTTGATGTTGTTTTTCTTGAGAAGATTGGTTAACTCATCAACTTGCTTTGCGTGGCACCGATGCTCATCATGACCATACTTTTTGCAATATGTACAAGTTGGTTTATCTTTCTTAGGTGGTGTCCCCTTCTTGGAAGAGGATGTAAAATTGCCTTGTGATGGAGAGGATGATTGTCCTTTTTCCTGGTGTGGCTTAGACTTAGATTGCTTCTTCTTCTTGTTGGAATCTTTGCCTTGACTTCCTTGATTTCCTTGCTTTGCTACCAAAGCCTTGGACTTTGAAGACTTGAGAAACCCCATGTTCAACAACTTAGTTTGTTCCAATATCAACATTTTTGTGAAAGCATCAAATGAAGGCATAACATAAGAACTCCCCATTGTCAAATGATGAGTTTGGAAGCTAGACACAAATGCTGCATATTCTGGTGCAAGCTTATCCAACAAGTTGAATATCAATTGAGCATCCTTTTTGTCAATTCCATAATCCTTAAGCTTTGCTCTTAGCTCATTTGCTTTGGTGACATAATCTTGGATTGTATCAAAACTCTTGGGATCCAAGTTGGTGAGCTCATTGTCAATCTGATAGCCTCTGATTTCATCAACTTGTCCATATAATTTCTAAAACATATCCCAAGCCTCTTTGATTGTTTTACACTTCTCAATGTAAAAAATGAGGTCATCTGATACATACTTGCGTAAAGTTCCAAGAGCCATGCAATTCTTTGTGAGCCATTCTGATTGAGCATTTGGATCAACCTTAGGATCAGGTGGTGCTGTTATTGTTCCATCTATGTAGTGTGTGAGACCCTTTTCCATTAATTTACTCCATACTTTAATTTTCCATGATGCATAATTATGTGGAGTTAAAGGTGGAAATTTGTTAGGACTCATTGCAACAAGAATGGAAAGAGTACAAAGAGAGGCACAATCACACAAGACACCCCCCCAAATTCACTCAATCAAAGAACCCCCCCCCCCCCCCCAATGTGATGATTTTGGCACTTTATAAGTAGTGCGTATACAATGGGCCACTTGCAAAAAATGGCAAAGTGGACTTCTGATTTACAATTTTACAACTGCCTCAATAAGGCCAAAAGAGTCTCAAACTGATAATGCAAGAGATCTTACTAAGATCCAAGCAATTTACAAGTACCTAATAGGCCAAATAAGACTAATATCTGAAAGTACAATTTCCACTCAAAATCTCTGAAATCTGATCATAGATTATGAAAGTAGACAAAAAAATAAGCACTTTAAAAAAAATGACACCTGAAAAGGAGGTCGTATGAGCTCAAACGAGGCCTTTGAAGTTGTAGAATTGAGGATTGGACAAGTACAGCTAAGAGAATCAAAAAATTCTGAAAAACCTGTGCACCAAAATTAGAAAATAACCACACCACTGTGAAGATCACAAAATTTTAGCCCATTTCAAAAAAAATTGCAGCAAAAAAGGAGCAAAAATGAGCAAGATATTGCCTTTCAAATTTGGACTGCAAAACTGAAAAGCCCAATGGAGAGGGGTCAAAATTTTTTCAAAAAATGTTGATGTGGTGCTAATGTTAGCAATTCACTATGTTAAATTTTATGGTCGTATGACCGTCGCAAAATAATTCACCTCCCTGCTGACTGGACGTCCGTACTGTACGGACTGCTGACTGTGCAGGTGATTATGCAGGCTGTACCGTACTGATTTTTTGACGTGTGCGATGACCTGGTAGCTTTGTGGTGGGTGATGTGTCGTATAGATGGCTGAATGAGAGTAGCGTGGTGGGTGATGAGGCTTGGCAGTCGCTGAAAAACCTTGACCAGCAACGTTGACAGGATGATCGTCGGGGAGGAGGAGACCAGCGGCGTGGACAAGACGATTGCTGGAGAGGAGGAGACCGGTGGCCGAGTGCCGAGGGGGCTGGCGGCGGGTCAAGAATCGAGGTTGCTGGCGGGTACATGGGGCAACTGGTGGGTACACGTCGCGATGGTCGACGGGCCCCCGCGATACCTGCAACACTCGTATAGCGGGGGGGGGGGGGGGGTCTACGGACCCCCAAAAAAACTTTTTGCTTTTTTTTTTTGAATTTTTTTTGAAAATTTTCAATTTTTCGATATCTTTTTATTTGAAAAATAATTTTTTTTTAATTTTTTTTTTTTTGAAATCCGTACGACAATAGCCAAAATGGGGAAAATTTTTTTCTCACCAAAATAGGTCGACTTTATAGTCAAAATTTATGGAAATGGCCTCCCGGATTCAACGGTGATGTCCAAATTGCTGTATGATGGCCCCCAAAAATGAAGATCCCCAAATTCAAAAATAGAAGCCTTCCATGATGTCTCCAAAAACCGATCAATGAAGCCCCACTAGCTCTGACACCATGTAGGATTTTGGCAAGATCAAGGGCACAATGAAAAGCATAAAAGAGACAATAGAATGACAAGAACAAACTGTATTCTCATCAATATGCAAAATGATCAACTGGATTTACCAATATAATGAATAGAGGCCTGCTTATATAGGCAAGGCCATATGGATGTTGTAAAGCGGAAAATCGAACCCTAGGTGTTCCCCCCACTCCAAGGAGAGAGAAAGGAGGTCACTAGGACTGGCGGTTTTCACTTAGGAGAGACTTTACATTCAAAAGAGGGGTTGAAACTCACAAGATCCAATCCCACACAATGCAAGATTGGATTCTAAATGTGTTTCAAGGGTTGAGACAACAAGGATACCCTCTTTTGTAAAGAATGTAGATAGAAGGATTGAACTAAGAGTGCATGTAAAAGTAGGAAAGATTCTCTTGTAGACGGAGATTGAGACATGGGATGAAGCTATGGACCTGAAATTAGTAGTAAAATGTCGAGACGATGCTGTGCTGCAAGTTTGAGCGAAAGTTGATGGGACGATGGCGCCCGGAGTGCACACGATCCTCCAAAAAATCCACGAAACGAAGGGGGATCTGTTCGTCTCTACACAAGGATTCCAGATCTTCAATTACAGCTGCGTACCTACGACCTACACATAGAAAAGAGAAGACTATTGGGGGGTTAGGGATTAGGGGTTTGCCTTCAGGTCAAACCCCAGTTTTGGAATTAACCAAGAAATGAGAATGCTGTAAATGTAAATGTTTGTAATGTAATCAAGTACTGATACCTTGTTGTAAGAATGTTTGTATTCTTACATGCGAAGGTGTAATGATGTTGTATGTTGTAGGTTGTATATTGTAAGTGATCTTCTCTTCAATGGTTGAATCCTTGTCTTGAATGCAACACCTAGCCTTGAATGGAGACCTAGAATGCTCAATTGCTTAAAGGAATGCTTGAATGCTTGAATGTTTGCCTATCGCTTCCGCCTCTTGTACGCATATGTTTTTCCCTCCCTAAAATGGGAGAGGAAATGTAGTTTATATACTTGTCAATTAGGGTTAGGAGACTGATTTTTCTGACCTTAGGCCGACCTAGGAACATTATTTTCCAAATTGCAAACTTGAAGACCCGATGCCCAACAAGAGACTGGGCCCAAAATAGGGCCAGGGACCAGGGCGCTGGGCGCCATGGTCCTGAGGGACCAGGGCGCTGGGCGCCATGGTCCTGAAGGACCAAAGCACTGGGCACCATGGTCCTGAAGGACTGGGGCACTGGGCGCCATGGTCCCACCTCCCGGGACAGCAGGGTGCAAGGAGGATCAGGCCAAGGTGTAGAAAGATGCAGTTTTTGATGTCACAAATAGTTTTCGGGGTCTCCATTCAGGTTCAACGTTGCGCCGCCATCGTGAAGACCCAAATGCAGTCAAAATTGCAAGTGTCACAATTTTACGACGCTACATTTAGCCCCCACTTTAGCAGGAGTATAAGCGTATGCCCATACTTCCGGTAAAGTACAAGGAAACAACACTGAAAGACTTTCACCACGTCAAGGAGGCAAGATACACCAAGCCCCCAGTGGACTAAGGATCTTACGACTTTGATTGACAAAGTAAAAGGGAAGATCACGAGGGAGAACCATGACTGACAGTAGTGTGGTTCCCTCACTATGAGTCATGCAAGAAAAATACAAAAAATTTTCAAGGCAAAGCTAAGTTCACCAAGAAATTTTCAAGAATCTTGAAGAGATATGGATGGAGTGTATGCCCCCTACATTAAAGTGATCACACACACCTCATCGGGGGTGATTGCTTTAAGGTAGTGATACACATAAGAAATGAGAAGGGAAAGGAGCATGTTATCACAAAGATTTAGCCCCCAAGTGTGAGATAAACCCAAGGATAATAGACACAAAAAACAAATCACGAGGTGACTTCACTTTCCTTGGGGTCAGTATGCTGTATGATAATTCATATATATCATATGTATGTATGCATAATTGTTCTTCATTCCCCAATCAAGGAAGGTCACCTAGAAGAAGGGAACACGTGTGTCTTTTGAGTCAACATGAGAGAGACCAAAAGAGATCTCAATGCTTTGCATCATCCTCAAGTAGACAACACTAAGGACAAAAAATAGAAGAATGAGAATAACACATCGAAGAAGTAACAAAAGAGATCAAGAGAGGAGGAGAGAGTCTGCTATGCTAATGAACTAGTCTAGCACGTCATCCACCCCCTGATCTTGCTGATCAATATTTCGGGAAGGTAGGAAACATGATAGAGGAGGAACATCCAACGCAGCAGATGGAGCTATCACAAGATCCAAACAAGGGCTATGTTCATGTTCCAAGCCACGTTGTTCTTGTCTAGGAGCTAGGATAAGTGCTTTAGAAAATTCGTTAGATAAATGGTTATCAATATCAACATATTCATATTCACTATCAGAAGAAAGAGGAGTAACATTTTCATCATGAATAACATTTTCATCTATATCATCATCAAGATTTATAAAAATAGGATCTTTAACTCGCACAGGATCAAAACCATCATGCATCTTATGCTTAGGAGACTTTGGCTCAATTTTTGGCTGAGGAGAAAATGGAATAATACTAGCTGAAAGTGTTTTTCGGGATTGCAAAGTTTGAGAAGCAGCTGCACCAGCTCTAAGACGATGCTTTCGTCGGCGTTCACGTGCAGAACGATTTCGTCTAGTCTTAGTAGGAAGTGGAGAAGATTGAGGAGGAGGAATGTTCTCATCCTTATTACTTGGGTGTTTAGGTTGTGGTCTCTTAGGTTGGATAATAGGAGAAGAGGAAGGTCTCTTCTCTTTATAAGAGGAAGGAGGAGGAACTGCTCCATATAAAGGAGGAATATTTGGTTTAGGAAGGAGACCAAGTCCATCATGACGAGGAGGTATAGGTCTACTTTTAGAAAGTTTATTAGACATAGACATAGTCACACCCATAGGAATGGGTTGGGAATCTTCTTGAGGAAAGACATTAGTTTTATCTTTCAAAGGAAGAACTTCCTTCTCAAGAGCGATAGGAATATCAAGTTTGGGTGTTCGAGGTGCACTTAGAGATAGGATCATATCTTTTTTCCACTTTTGATAAGATTTGAAAAGATGATCACTTCGTGGTGGAAGAGATTGGAATTGTTTAGGCCAAAAATAATCAATAGGAACGCTAGAAGTTCTTTTAGCTAGTTTAAAGAGACTATGATTGACAGTAACAACTTCACCATTATGGGGAAATTTCAAACACTTGTGAGTAGGAGAAGCAATAGCTTTCATGGAAGATAGCCAAGGATAGCCTAGCTTCACACGAAATTGTTCGGATGATGGAATAATTGCAAAGATCACATCAAGGGATTTGTTATGGACCTCAATAGGTAATGTAATAGAACCAATTGCAGGAGAAGAAAATGCATCAAATAATTTCACAACCATGTTTGTTTTGTCATAAATCACTTGATTCAATTGCAAAGTAAAAAGAAATTCTTCAGTAATGACATTAACCATGCAAGAAGGATCAATAAGCACTCCATGACAAGGTGTATTCTTGACTTTTGCAACTATATATAAAGGACCATCAGGTGCCCTGATGGTTTCATTGGAATCAAATGTGATGGAAGGTTCTTTAGGGATTTTTTGTTGCTCTACAAAGTTAATCACATTTGGAGTCATAGACACAAGACCATCAGGTGAGAAAGAGGAACCATTAGTCTCAATCACATTAGAGGTATGAGAAGGTAATGGATCAGTAAAAATCTTAAGATTTTGGTTAGGAAAAGCTACAGATGTGTTGCCTTTATCATTCACACCTGAAATAGAGATAGTATTATTATCAATCAAATCTTGAATTTTACCCTTTAAAGCAAAACATTTTTCAGTATCATGCCTAGGTTGACGATGAAATTGACAAAAAGATTTGTTATCAAAATAGGGTGAATTAATCTTTGCAGTATCTATTTGCTTTATAGGAGGGAGAGTAAGCACATTTTGTTCCAATAACTTATTCATAATACTATGCAATGATTCATTCAAAGGAGTAAACTCTCTTTCTTTCTTGAAAAACTTAGAAATAGGAGGCACACCTGATGCTGTATTCACATTGTTGTTGGTGATGTTTTCATTGAACTTAACGAACCCTCTGTTCGGTTTAAACTACCCAAATGGTTGTTGACTACTATCACCCTTATCACTCAGAGCCATAGGATTTTCTTGTTCCATTTGACTCACAGTCAGTTGATAATTGTGAAGAGTTGCACACAATTGTTGGAAAGAAGTAAACTCAGAAAAAAAAGTTTTTCTTTAATATCTTTTTGTAAATTAGAAATAAAGATTCTTTGAATATCATTGTCAGGTACTGGAAAAGAAATTTGAGCACACAAATGCTTATATCTACTGTAGCGTCGTAAATTGTACGCACTTGCTAGGGTTGTACAATTTCACACCTAGTTTAGCACCCGCCTTGGCACATTTTGCATTTTGCATTGCATTTCCCCTTAGCGCTTAATTAATTAAATTAATTAGGTCTAAGGTCCTATTTTATCATCTCCCACATCATAAAGTTGGGCCCTTTCATTAAAGTGTGCCCTTTTCATTTTATTCCTCCTATACATCATTTAATCAAAAACCCTAATTAGGCCCTATTTTGAACTTGGGGGCTTGATTTCGGGGGTCAAAACATCTCGAAATCGCCTATAACTTCGGGATTCTCTCTAAAATCATCATATCCAACGGCCCTAAAAATTCGGTGAAAAGTTGCCGGGACCGTGGCGCCTGGTGCACATGGTCCCGGACATTTTTCCTGAAATTTTGGGAGCACGATCCAATCATAAAATAAAGCTTAACCCCAAGAAATTGGCGGGATATTCAATCTCTAGGTCGGCCAAAATATGAATTTTCGATCTAGGGTTTCCTATATAAGAGCTCTCCTTCTTCATTTGAAGGGATCCGATTTTTGTTTTCAGGAACCTTCTAGGCAGCGAAAGAGCAGATCTTTGAAGAATTCAACAACATTCAACATCCTTCTATCAAGTATTTATCAATTTCATTCATCCATTTAGGGCTTGGAAGACATTGAAGAACAATAGGAGATTACCGACTGAAGATTGGCTTGTACTCCTCCCTTGAGGGTTGGGTATGATTTCATGTTGTTTTCATGTCTTTGCATAAGCTTCAATATATCCTTTATTCATGCTTTAGATCACATTGCATCTTGATTTAGAGCATTTACATTATCATTTACAAGCAATTAGGGTTTACTTTCTAGGTTGCTCTAGTTTGCTTTCTTGCATTTTAGGACCTTGCACACACACTAGGTCTGCACACACAATACATTTTACAATACAACTTGGCTATTCGTGGAGGTGGAAATCACCAAAGCGGGGGTTTGACTAAGGCAAAACCCTATATAGCCGCCCAAACACCCTTTCAGATATAAGTGCAGGTTTCGGAATCCGGACGACGCCGCAAGTTACAGATCCGGAAGAAGCAGACGGAGACCAAACAACACACCAAATCTCAGAGCAAAAGACCAGGATAGGGGTGTGGGGTGCCCTGGTCCTGCCAGGACAGGGGCGCTGGGTGCCCTAGTCCCTGGGACAGGGGCGCTAGGCGCCCTGGTCCTCCTGACACACAACATTTTCAGCATTTTTGATAGCTTTTCCAGAGTGCAAAACATCAGTTTTCGGAGCAGTTTCAGGGGCAGAATCAGGACAGTGGCGCCCGCGCCCCCATCCCGAACATTTTCAGTCAGATTTTAACTCCGGGTACACATTTGCATTCTTGTCTTGTCCTTGTGTTTATAGCTTTCCATCATTTTAAGTTCAATTCTGTAATCTTGTTATTAGTTCATACTTGCACTTTGGGGTTAGGGATTGAACTTGCATCATTTCATCTTTCAATTGCAACAAAGGAATAGAAATCCTAATAGGTAGCCCGTGGCTCTCTCTTCCACAAGAAGAAGTAGCCAATTGTGTGGTACCTCTAGGCTCTTTCGTATTCCACAAGTGTGTGGTTGAAAGTGAGATTAGGGCATGTTTGCTTAGTGTCACTTTTTCTCCCACACATTTTGGTGAACCCGACGTGAACTCCAATCTTCTCTAATTCTGATTTATGTTTTCAAATTTGAGTGTTTATGCTATTTACGAGTTTTAATTTCTTGCAAGATTCAAAAAAATCTAAAGGAAATTTTTGCTAAAACCCTAATTTTTCAATTCAAAGTTGAACTTGTGGATAGCTTAATTGGGATCAATAATTTGAAATCTGATTTAGGAACTCATTTGAATCATAAATTTCATTTTCTAAATCTACATTCTAAGTGCTTGCATTGGTTAAAATTAAATATTCCCTTCTATTTTGCATGTGTTATCATTTGAAAGAGGAAAATTGTTGTCATGATGCATTCATTTCATAGATATGATAATGGGTTAGCTTCCCTTGTTTCAATTTTTCCTTCTCCTAAAGAACCTCCCCCCATCTATAAAAAAATTTTAGTGCCTAAAAGAGTTGCTACCAATCCCTTTGAGACTCTCCCATGCTCTAAGGATGAAGTCTTTAAGAGTGATCTTGATAATTCTCCTAAAATGTGCCCTTCCTATTTAGCTATCCTAGAGGAAGAGAATGATATCATAAACACCTTTCTTAATGTTACTTCACCTTCCCTCCATGATGCCTCTCCAAGTGAAAAGGTATTGATGGACATTGAATTATTTTCTCCTAAAGTTGGTCCTTCCAATGGGGGCATGTTAGTGCAACAAGAGGTTATGAACACTTCTTTCAAAGATCTCCTTCCTAAGCATGAATCTTTGGAGAAATATGTTCATGTTCCTCCTAAAAAACACTCCCTTCATGAGGATCCTTTTGTGCAAGAAGATGACATGATCCCTACATTCCCTAGTGATGGCATTTCCTTTTCCAACAAAATTCCCACTAGAGATGATGAATTAATGAAAAATGCTTACCCTTCTCCTAAAGTTTGTCTTACCCATAAGCATCCCTTAGAGAAAGAAGATGAAATAATAAGCAATTTCCTTAATTCTCTCTCCCCTAAAGATCATATTGAACATATTTTGAGGAAAGAGGATGAGTTTAACACATCTATTGGTGCTCTCCCTCCTAAGGATGAGGAATTAATAAACAATGTTATCTCCTCTCCCGAAATTGACAATACTTCAAACATTCCTTTCAACAACTTCGCTATTTGGGATGAACCATTAGAAGATGGTGTAGATTATTCTCTACCCCATGAGAGAACCCTAGCCAAAGGGGATGAAATCAAGATTGAAAACTCTCTTGATAGTTTCTCACCTTCCTTGAATCTCAATTATTCTCCCTCTAAAAATAAAGCATCTCTCTCTCCTCAACTTGGTTCTATTCATAAGGATACCCTAGTTCAAAGCAAGATGGTTAACATCTCTTTCAAAGATCTCCCTCTCAAAAGTGAGACTTTAGAGAGTAATGTTGATCCTTCTCCTAGAGAGTTTATTCCCCATGTAGATCCTTTGATGATAGAGGATGATATGACCTTTCCTAGTATTACTCTCCCTACTAGAACATCAATGCCTATCCCTTGTCTCTCTCCTAAAATTGATTTGATCCGTGATAAGATTTTAGTGCAAGAGAAGACTATCAATAATTCTTTCAACACTTTTGTTCATTCCTCTAAACCATCCTCAATCAATTTGATACATGTGAATGAGACAGCTAACAAACCTCTCTTCACTATCCAAGGTGCTTGTCCTTCTCAAAATTCTCAACCTTTAAATAAGCCTATCTTAGTGGTTCAAGGTGGTTATGTTAATGATTCTTTTTGCACTCCTAAGAAACCTATTATTACTGTGCAAGGAGGTTATTCTTCTAAGAGCCCTTATGAGTATGCTAAGCAACTGACTAGAGAGAGTTATCATGCAGTTGCTCATACCTATAATACAAGAAACAATAGGCAACCTAATCCTCCTCCAGTTAGCCCAACTTCACTTCCTCCTTCCCAACCAATTCTTCCGCAAGCTCCTCATATTTCACAAGTTCTTGGTAAGGAATATGATCTCATAGAACAACTTAAAGCTACCCCTACTAAGATATCCCTTTGGGATTTGATCCAAACTTCTTCCACTCATCATGGAATGTTACAAGATGCCTTGAAAGATTTGAATGTTCCTCCACCTAATACATCTAGTAATATAGCATCTTTAGTTAACTCTGTGATGAATCCTAAAGCTCAAATTGTGTTTACCCAAGATGAGTTGCCTACTAGTGAAATTCAACAACAATATGATCCCTTGATGATTGTGGTTATCATAAATGACACTGATATAAGACGAACACTGGTAGATAATGGTTCTGGCCTTAATGTGTGTAGCATTAATCTATTGCATAAGATGAATGTGGATACATCCCTTATTGAGCCTGACTCTCGTCCCATTCGAGGCTTTGATAATGTGGGTAAGTCTTCATTAGGTATTATCACCTTACCCATCACAGTGGGACCTGTTACTTTGCCTACTCCTATCCATGTTATGTCAGGAAATCTATCATACAACTTGTTATTAGGGAGACCTTGGATTCATAGTATGCAAGCTGTCCCCTCTACATTGCATAGACAAGTTAAATTCATTTATAACAATAAGACATATACCTTGATAGGTGATACTAAACTTCAGGCTTGTTTGCAAACATCTACTTCCAAAGGGAGTTCTTCTAAGCCTTCCTCTTCTAGTGATGACTCGTTAAACAAGATACCTATGGATAAATCATCACCCTCTGAAGTTCTTGAAGAAGATCCTTCTCGACTTGAGTCTACACATGAAAAGGCTTTTGATCTTGAGAAGGTTCTCGCAGAAGATGATTGGGGATCCTTTGACTTTAATCCCACCTTTGTAGGTGAGTATAGGGTTCCTCCTAGAGATCTTAAAGGTAAAAAGAAGGAAGAAACTAAAAATCAATCAATCTTACCTGAACCTATGAGCAATAATTTTGTGGCCGCTTCTCAAACTTCTTCTCCTCACACCTCTAATTATGAAGAGTTTGATTCTTTGTCTTATGAAAAACCACCTTCTCTTCCTGAAATGGCTGATCGTTATGGTCGTGGTTTTCACATTTTTGCTAAGCATGGGTATCATGGAAAAGGTTGTGGTGCTCATGAACAAGGGATAAAAGTTCCTCTAGAGACTAATTTTCACAATTATGCCTTTGGACTTGGCTATAATCCCTGCAAACGTACTAAAGCATCTAAAAGACCATCTCTTAATGTGAATGCTATATTTAGTAGTGATGATGATCTCACTTCAACTAAATCATCTTCTACTTTTATCAACTCTCATTCCCCTCATAAGGAAATCTTGGAAATGAACAAATCTCTTTATGACTCCCCTCAAATTTCTAAATCCACTTATGGATCTTTATCTCCTATTCATCATAAAGTCCTTTCCTCCAGGGATAAGGCTCTAATAAATTACACTCATCCCTTTTCTAAGATTTCTTGTGACTTTTCTTCTTCAATTTGTATCACTTTATACATGTTTTTGATCTCACTTATAGTTGAGCATTTAACGTGTCATATTCAAATACCTCATTCAATCTATCATTTCTTTAAATAACATTAATGGCTATTATGTTGCTCATCATTATGTGACATTGGTAGCTCATTTACTGGGGGCTCATTGTCATTCATGATGGTACAATTTCAAGTGCAATCATATTTTTTTGAAGCAACATAATAGACTAATTTTCTTGTTCCTATGGAGACAAGAGTGATTTCATACATCTCTTCTTTTGCTTATGTCCAAATCTCTCCCTAGAAGATTGTGTAAGTCCTTCTCATTGTCCTTAACCTTGGGAGGCAATAATCTTTCCTTATTTTTATCTAAGGATCCACTTTTTCCTATTTCGTGGATGGTGTGAACTTTATTACTTGATGTTATTCCTTGTATGCACGTGTTGTTGTATGTTCAAAGATTCTCTCTTAACAAGAGGTGTAAGTCCTTGACTACAACCTATTTTGCACTTGGTAAAATACATCCATAATGAATTCACTCTCCCAATTGGGTTAAAAAGAGCGTCATCCTTCATTAAGAATCACTTTCACCTCGCAAAAGAAGGAAGTATTGCATTCTTATTCTCTTCTTTGTCTTATTCTAGAAGATGTTATATTTGTCTAAGACAATTCCTCTTGGGGATAGGCGTCTTTTGTACAAAGATCTCTTCTCCTCTAAGGATCTCCTTTACACATACTACAAGATATCCCTTTTCAACTATCATATCCTTGCTTAAAGAGTGTAAAACTCTCTTGCTTGGATCTATGACATTGTTGCATTTTTTGGGGTATCTTCTTTTGTGATGAAGGTAGGTATCCTTGTTCTACTTTGCTTATGACATAAACATTACACTTTTTGAGCAATGGGTCATTCTCGAAACTAGAGCACAGACTCTTAAAGTGAGATGTCTCCATTTTTCTTTTATGCAAGGTGATTATTCTCGGAACCAGAGCATAGACTCTTAGAGCGAGATGTCACGCTTTTGTACTATACATATACAGGTTGTAGCATACTCGGGCATAGACTCCTATGAGGTGCTTCTAACCTCACTTACACACACATGCACGAGGTTGAGTGGAACTAGCGGCATAAGGCTAGACTTTCTCACTCTCCTCCCTTACATGGATCACCTAGACAGACTCTAGGGGCTAGTTTTCCATGTCCTCTTTTCCATGGATCACCTAGACAAGATCTAGGGGCGAGAAGTCCATGTTTTCTCTTTCACTATTCTTCTCATGGATCACCAATGTGTGTATTCATGCTTTTCTCCTTTCTTTTCTTCTCTTTGCATTTTGTTTCCATTTACATCCTTCATCTTGTGTTAGAGAACTCTCAAATCCTCACACTCTTTGTTGTGTTGGAATTGAGATTTAGTCCTCTTTCTTACCAAATGATTCTCCATTAGTTTTTGATCTCATATCAAATCTTCTGGTGAGCATTTGTCATCAATATTCTTTAACAATTCGAAGTGGTAAACATGATACCCTGTTTCAACTCACTAAAATTAGCAAGCCGAAACAGGGGGGGGCATATAGCTACCCTCAAATTTTCATCACCTTCCTTAGTAAGCATTAGGTGATTTTGTGATCTAACGTGTGTTTTGTAGGGTGCGGTTCCTAATTGTGTACTGCAGATACCGCTGGGGGCTTCGTTCGATAACTTATGGATATATCCTTTTTCAAATAATGTTTACTTTTCTGTACTTTAGCTTGCATATGCATGTAGTGTTCATATGACCGCTAAAGTGGGGGCTAAATGTAGCATCGTAAATTGTACGCACTTGCTAGGGTTGTACAATTTCACACCTAGTTTAGCACCCGCCTTGGCGCATTTTTCATTTTGCATTGCATTTCCCCTTAGCGCTTAATTAATTAAATTAATTAGGTCTAAGGTCCTATTTTATCATCTCCCACATCATAAAGTTGGGCCCTTTCATTAAAGTGTGCCCTTTTCATTTTATTCCTCGTATACATCATTTAATCAAAAACCCTAATTAAGCCCTATTTTGAACTTGGGGGCTTGATTTCGGGGGTCAAAACATCTCGAAATCGCCTGTAACTTCGGGATTCTCTCTAAAATCATCATATCCAACGGCCCTGAAAATTCGGTGAAAAGTTGCTGGGACCGTGGCGCCCGGTGCACATGGTCCCGGACATTTTTCCCGAAATTTTGGGAGCACGATCCAATCATAAAATAAAGCTTAACCCCAAGAAATTGGCGGGATATTCAATCTCTAGGTCGGCCAAAATATGAATTTTCGATCTAGGGTTTCCTACATAAGAGCTCTCCTTCTTCATTTGAAGGGATCCGATTTTTGTTTTCAGGAACCTTCTAGGCAGCGAAAGAGCAGATCTTTGAAGACTTCAACAACATTCAACATCCTTCTATCAAGCATTTATCAATTTCATTCATCCATTTAGGGCTTGGAAGACATTGAAGAACAATAGGAGATTACCGACTGAAGATTGGCTTGTACTCCTCCCTTGAGGGTTGGGTATGATTTCATGTTGTTTTCATGTCTTTGCATAAGCTTCAATATATCCTTTATTCATGCTTTAGATCACATTGCATCTTGATTTAGAGCATTTACATTATCATTTACAAGCAATTAGGGTTTACTTTCTTGGTTGCTCTAGTTTGCTTTCTTGCATTTTAGGACCTTGCACACACACTAGGTCTGCACACACAATACATTTTACAATACAACTTGGCTATTCGTGGAGGTGGAAATCGCCAAAGCGGGGGTTTGACTAAGGCAAAACCCTATATAGCCGCCCAAACACCTTTTCAGATATAAGTGCAGGTTTTAGAATCCGGACGACGCCGCAAGTTACAGATCCGGAAGAAGCAGACGGAGACCAAACAACACACCAAATCTCAGAGCAAAAGACCAGGACAGGGGCGTGGGGTGCCCTGGTCCTGCCAGGACAGGGGCGCTGGGCGCCCTGGTCCTCCTGACAGACAACATTTTCAGCATTTTTGACAGCTTTTCTAGAGTGCAAAACAACAGTTTCCGGAGCAGTTTCAGGGGCAGAATCAGGACAGTGGTGCCCGCGCCCCCGTCCCGAACATTTTCAATCAGATTTTAACTCCGGGTACACATTTGCATTCTTGTCTTGTCCTTGTGTTTATAGCTTTCCATCATTTAAGTTCAATTCTGTAATCTTGTTATTAGTTCATACTTGCACTTTGGGGTTAGGGATTGAACTTGCATCATTTCATCTTTCAATTGCAACAAAGGAATAGAAATCCTAATAGGTAGCCCGTGGCTCTCTCTTCCACAAGAAGAAGTAGCCAATTGTGTGATACCTCTATGCTCTTTCGTATTCCACAAGTGTGTGGTTGAAAGTGAGATTAGGGCATGTTTGCTTAGTGTCACTTTTTCTCCCACACATCTAGCAATGAAATCAGTCACTTTTTCTTTAACACCTTGTTTACAATGCATTAAATCAATCAAAGTAACTTTAGAAGTTATATGTTTTTAAATTGTTGAATAAAAGCATTTGTAAGTTGTTGGAAAGAAGTAATAGAATAGGAAGGCAATGAGCAATACCATTGTAGAGCCTTATCTCTTAATGTTCTAGTAAACAGTTTTGCAAGCAACCTTTGGTCATGAGCAAAATCGGTACATATTGTTTGAAAGTTCTTAACATGTGTTAGAGGATCACCTTTACCATTATAAAGCTCCAACTTCGGGATTTCAACATGCTTAGGGGGGATAGCTTGAACAATGTCGAGAGAAAGTGGGCTCACAACATCAAATGTGGGCACACTAAACTTAGATTGATTCATAGAGGCAATTTGTCGCTATAAAGAAGAGACAGTTTGTGCAAGATTGTTAATGGTCACTTCAATCGAAGAGTTCATATTAGACATGTTAGATTGCGATGGAGGTATTATGTTATTGAAAGAAGGTATTGATTGAGAGTAAGGTGGCGGGACACTATGATAGTTAGTCATAGGAGATGTTTGGAAACAAGGAGCACTACAAGGAGGAATGGAATGGTTGAATGAATTTCCCCCTTGCGTCATGTTCATTTGTAGAGATGTAATAGGGACACTCATTGAAGGAATGAATGAAGAAGTCAGATTGAATGAAGGAAGAGGGTTAATTGAAGAGGAAGGATTGCCCCCATGACTGGTGATCATAGGTGGAATGTTTTATATTGAAGTAGTCATTATGTTTGATATAAAAGTAGGTATACTAGCAATAGAAGTTGTCAAAGGAATAGAATGATTGACTTGAGTAGGAGGTTGTGTATAACCTAAAGTTTCGGCACAGCTCTTCATAGGCATCACATTCGAATCCACGATGTGTGCAATACTATGCAAAATATCAATTCCATTCTTATCACTTTGAACCATACGTTTTAGACCCTCAATTAATGAAAGAGCTTGACTATCGGGGTATTTTTGAGACATCCATTGCTGAAAATCATCAAATTGGTTATCCAATTTCGAAAGTTGTTCTACAGAAACCTCATGGAGAGCTTCTTCATCATTAAGAGGATTAGAGGAATTACCCATGTCCTCGTTAAAAAGGCCATTCAAATTAGGTTCCATCTCCTCGGTAATTAAACCTTGGAAAGACTTAATTCTAAGGCTTCGTCTAATGGGAATAGTGTAAGTAGGGCTTATTGTTGTAAAACTCATGCACTAGAGAGAGAGAGAGAAAATTTTGAATTTTTTTTTTTTGAATTTAGAGGTAGCAAATTTAAATAAAATCAGCCAATCTCCTAGATTTAAGCTATTAAATGCAATCATGACAATCTCCCAAAATTTCAGAAAAAATGTCAAGGTCCGTGGCAAACGGAGTGCACACGGTCCTCACAACTTTTTTCAAAATTTTCAGGGATGAAAGTTATGATAATTTTAAAGCTAATCTAAAAAAATTGAGTGATTTTACGATCTATAGATAGGCCAAATTGAAGTTGCAATCTCAAAATTGAATCCTACCAAGATTGTTGAAAAAGGCAAAATTTGAATTTTGAAAAAGAGAGGGAAACTGAAATTTTGAATTTTATGATTTTAGAGGGAATACTAAAAGCAATGCAAGCTTTTAAATTTAAAAGTTGACTCAATTTCATGCAAAATTCAATTTTGAAAGAGGAAATCAAAGTTGTTGCAATTAAACACTTAATTTCAAAAGTCACAAACTGCAAAAATTTGAATAAAACACTGAAACTTCGAATGAATGCCAACACACTTTTCAGATTTAGGACAGTAAGAAACACAATTTTGATACAAAATTTCAATTTCAACAATTTTTGAATGATTAGAAGCCTTAATCCAAGCAATCACTAGACCAACTTTGACTTTAATTTTTGAAAGTGTTAGAATTGATGAAATCAGCCAAGATTCTGGATTCTAGTAGAAAAATACAGTAAGATCTAGCTCCCGAAATTTCAAAAAAAATGTCGGGGACAATGGTGCTCGGGGTGCACATGGTCCTCACAACTTTTTTCAAAATTTTCAGGGATGAAAGATATTATGATTTTGTTGCGGAATCCAAAGTTACAGCCGATTTGGAGGTGTTCTGATCGGTGAAATCATCGGTCAAAGGTTGAATCAAGAGGGTTTTAAAAATTAGGGTTTTGACACTTAACCACTTAATTTTTAGAATTAAAGCACAAATATGAATTGATAATTTGCAATAGAAGGGTAGATTTGAAACAAGCATTAACAATTAAACATTTCACAAGCTCAATTACTAAAAAGAATTTAGGGTTTTTATGCAATTAACCTCTAAAATTTTGCAAAAGATCAAACATGGAAATGTAATTAATGAAGCAAAATTTTTCAGATCTAACCATGAATTATCAGAATTAGGATGTTCACGTCGGGTTCACCAAAATGTAAAGCAGAAAATCGAACCCTAGGTGTTCCCCCCACTCCAAGGAGAGAGAAAGGAGGTCACTAGGATTGATGGTTTTCACTTAGGAGAGACTTTACATTCAAAAGAGGGGTTGAAACTCACAAGATCCAATCCCACACAATGCAAGATTGGATTCTAAATGTGTTTCAAGGGTTGAGACAGCAAGGATACCCTCTTTTGTAAAGAATGTAGATAGAAGGATTGAACTAAGAGTGCATGTAAAAGTAGGAAAGAATCACTTGTAGACAGAGATCAAGACACGAGATGAAGCTATGGACCTGAAATTAGCAATAAAATGTCGAGATGATGCTGTGCTACAAGTTTGAGCGAAAGTTGACGGGACGATGGCACCCAGAGTGCACATGGTCCTCCGAAAAATCCACGAAAGGAAGGGGGATCTGTTCGTCTCTGCACAAGGATTCCAGATCTTCAATTACAACCGCGTACCTGCAACCTACACACAGAAAAGAGAGGACTATTGGGGGGTTAGGGATTAGGGGTTTGCCTTCAGGTCAAACCCTAGTTTTGGAATTAACCAAGAAATGAGAATGCTGTAAATGTAAATGTTTGTAATGTAATCAAGTACTGATACCTTGTTGTAAGAATGTTTGTATTCTTACATGCGAAGGTGTAATGATGTTGTATGTTGTAAGTGATCTCCTCTTCAATGGTTGAATCCTTGTCTTGAATGCAACACCTAGCCTTGAATGGAGACCTAGAATGCTCAATTGCTTAAAGGAATGCTTGAATGCTTGAATGTTTGCCTATTGGTTTCGCCTCTTGTACGCATATGTTTTTCCCTCCCTAAAATGGGAGAGGAAATGTAGTTTATATACTTGTCAATTAGGGTTAGGAGACTGATTTTTCTGACCTTAGGCCGACCTAGGAACATTATTTTCCAAATTGCAAACTTGAAGACCCGATGCCCAACAAGAGACCGGGCCCAAAATAGGGCCAGGGACCAGGGCGCTGGGCGCCATGGTCCTGAGGGACTAGGGTGCTAGGTGCCATGGTCTTGAAGGACCAGAGCGCTAGACACCATGGTCCTGAAGGACCAGGGCGCTGGGCGCCATGGTCCCACCTCCCGGGACAGCAGGGTGCAAGGAGGATCAGGCCAAGGTGCAGAAAGATGCATTTTTTGATGTCGCAAACAGGTTTCCGGGTCTCCATTCAGGTTCAACGTTGCGACACCATCATGAAGACCCAAATGCAATCGAAATTGCACGTGTCACAATTTTACGACGCTACAGATGTATGAGCACACAAATATGACATGTGGCTCAATGAGAAACAAGGGTAGGTAAGAAATACTAAGGGTAGGTAGGAGAAATAATATAATATTCCACAAGAGGTGGATGACCCACCGAATGTGGAGTGTAACAGCAAAATAAGACCACAAAAGGTGGAATTTCTCCTACAAGCTCTATCCCTAATTGCACACTTCCCTAAGTGTCTCAAATCCAAACTACAAAGAGGTGCATTATCCTAAGTTAACTTAAGTAAGTGTAATAATATCCAAAATGAATATTTATTTACACCAACAGTATGTCCTCTCGAAGCCAAGAAAATCAACTGTGTTAATCCTAGTAGTACTCCCTATTCATCACAAGGTGCTGCTTTTTTTTTATCATAGTGCTTATATTTATCATATGGCACTCTATCCTAGTAGTACTCCTTGTTCATCACAAAGTGTTGATTTTATCTTATCTTTTAGGACACCTACTTGAGTGCATCCTCTTGAGTAACTTATCCAATTGACAACATATGTTCTATCACATAAGTGTCAATTTTAGCCTAATCAAATTGACAACATATGTTTTATCACAAAATTATCAATTTCTATGGTACTCCCTGTTCATCACAAAGTGCCTCGCTCTATCCTATCCTAGGGCCTTTGCTTGAGTGTATCTTCTTGAGTATTTTACTAATTGGCAACGTATGTCCTATCACAGAATTGTCAATCCTAGCCCTATTTGTTATCCTAGTCTTCTCTAGAGGACCTGTTTGAGTGTATCCTCTCAGCATCTTGTCCAATCGACAACATATGTTTATCATGTAATTGCCGATTTGACCTTGAAGATGTAAACATGCTTTAAACATACACAAGGGTGCCTTCCCTACACACACTTTCTTGAAACACACAGACATGAATCTATTTTGCATAAGCACGCCTGCTTAACATAGACGCGCTTGCATCTGGCATAAATGCCTTTGAAATCATATATGCATTTAAACTAGACATAGACGTGCCTGGCACCAAAACAAATGCACCTTAACATTTTTTTCCCCCCACTTGGCATTTTCTATCCCTACATAACATGCATTTATGACCACAATTAATGCACCAAAGTACAAGGAGGTTTTGTGGTACTCACTGGCTCTCCTACATCTGCTGGCCTCTGATATCGATGAACACAGCCAAATCTGTGCATCAATGCCATCTTTCCTAACTGCTCTTCCCTCTGCTCTCTCTACACTTTTATCTCTTTGGTGTGTGGATGCCAATGAGGATGTTTTCCCTCATAGTATATCTTATAGACTACCCTAGCCGTAGTCTCCCGAGTCAGTCTTCTTTATCCCGTGACTCTGTCACTCTATCCTATCTGGTTAGGCCTTTCTGACCTTTATTTCTTATCGAGAGATTGTTTGTGATTTTTCAAACAAAATTCATCCAATCTCTCGAGGGGGCATATCATGCCCATCATGGGGTAACTTTGTATCAGTTTATCTTATCTTCTTTAAGCCAACGCGACAAGCTGCATTGTCTCAAAGAGGGGCAAAATGTAGATACTGTCTAATTAAATAAATATTTTTATTTATTTAATTATTTTATCCGAAGTCTTCCATTAATTAAATAAATCTTTATTTATTTAATTAATTCATTTATCCTCTTCTAAGCCTTTCCTCATTTAAATAAATAGTTTTATTTATTTAAATTGTCCTTCCCCTAAATTAAATAAATATTTTATTTATTTAATTGATCCCACTTCCTCTATTAATTAAATAAATCTTTATTTATTTAATTAATTTATTAACCTTTTCTACCCATGACACATGTCATTTATCTCTCAACTCCTACACTACCTACCTTGCAATGTGCCCAATTTGTGACAGTGGAAACATGCCATTCCAGATGCTCTCCAGGATCCAACATTGCCTCTATTAGTTTTTCTTTGGCAATTCATAGCTACATGACCATAGTTGTGACAGATTGAACATGTCACATTCCATCTATTCTCTATTTCATACGGACTAGACCGGTTCACATAAGGTCTCTGCCAAGTAGGGTTCCTCTGATCATTGTAAGATCTCTACCAAGTAGGGTTCCTCTAGTCATTGTAAGATCTCTTTCATTCACCCTTAGACCTCTGACCCATGTAAGATCTCTGATTGTTCACTCTTGACCTACAATCAATAGCTCTATGCCCATACTTGTTGCAATTGAAGCAATATCCATCAAAAGTACTAGGCTTATATCCTTCATATACATTAGGTCTATATCCATCAAAAGTATTCGATCTACTTCTACAAACATTTGCAGTATGACCTACCTTATGACAATTAAAATATACTTGTTTCTAGGTTCTCTTACTAGTGTTCTTCTTGGTGTTTGGTGCAGATTTGGCTTCATGCATGGTGACCTTGATACCAGATGGTTCTCCTTGTTCAAAGTTTGTGTATCCCAAGCCATGTGTATCTCCATTCTACCTTTGTGTCTGAATCTGCTCATCAAGCAGAGTAGTGCTCTTGTTGAATTTAGCTAGTAACTCATTTGCATCAGCCAACTCCTTGATAAGCTCCTCATTCTTCTTTGTGAGACTTTCTCTAAGAGACATAGCCATGTTTAGATAATCTTGTATTTCCTTTTTTTCCTCTTTTTCCTGATGAATATGTGCATGCAAGGTACCAATATCCCGGTTCAACTTAATGATCTCATGCTCCTTATCTCTTATTATGTCTTCAATTATCCTTCTAGCTTCCAACTCTTGGCTCATCCTAATGGTAAGGGCTTCCAACTCTCTCCTCAAATTTTTCTTTTCATCATTCAACTTTTCCACATCATTAGACAAGGCATCAATGTTTTCTTCCTCAGATGAACTATTTTCATTGAGTTCCAACAACTGGTCAGCCAAGTCTTTTCTCTTAGCTAATGAAGCTTTGTACTTGACCTTTAGTTCACCAAGGGCTTTTTTAGGTTCTGCAAGTTTGTGTGAAAGCTCTCTGTAACTAATTGAACCTTTCCCCATGTTAGCCTTAGGGATCCTTCCCAAGCGATTAAGCCTTTTCATTATGAGGATTCAGTTACTACTAAGATGGGAGTGAATCAGTAGTAAAACAATTCTACAATACTTCAAAAAATTATACAGGTAACTACTCAAACAATCTTCTTAATTGATTTACCAAATCATTCACTCAAGTGTTCGTAATTATGAAAACAATGTAAAGATATCAAATGCACAAATCAACAACTCAACCACCATATCAACACAAATTTTTCACGTGGAAACCCAAATGGGAAAAACCACGGTAGGAATTAGCACCCCCAAAATATTTTCACTCTTTTGGAATGCACTTTGTTAAAGGCCTAGCCTGGGTAAGAGCTTACAATATGCTCGGTTAAGAGTAGACTCTGTTAGGAGTCACCCGGTTAAGGGATTTGCCTCAACCCTATTAGGAGTAACCTTGTTAGAGGATTTTAAGCTCAAGTTAATGAGCCACCCGGTGAATTGATTTACAATATAAGACATGTTAGGATCTACCTGGTTAAGGGATTTCAAACTACTATAACTATTAGGGAACAACAAGAAAAATTTCATGATTACAACACTTCATTGCTTGCTAGTATGGATCCTTTTTTGCACAACTCTGCTACACACATGCATACACTTCAATCTAGTTCGACAATACCTTCTTTTCAAACTTTTGACAGAAAAACCCTTCTCCAACTAGCCCTTAATACATTTTTCAATTAGGGCATATTCAAACCCTAATTACATCAACAAGATACAATGAATTTACATTACATATCATTACAACAAATTTCTAGATGATTTCTGTCATTAATAATCACCGCACATCAATTTGATAAGCAATCAAACCCTTGTTACATTCTACTAAGCACTTTGTTGTTTCCCAAGAAATTTGATCCTTATACGTGCTCAAATACCATCTTATCATTACACATAGATTATGACATGTCATTACTAAGTTATGTTCATGATAAGATCCACCGCCAAACCTTAAATCATTATCGGTTAAAGATCTGCTACCAGTATACATTCTTCTTCATAGAGTTCATATCAGTCAATTATAAATGTGCTTACCGGTTCACCAAACTTGATGCAATTTCAATCACAGACTCATGCCAATGTTATGAATATATATTCTGAATCGCAACACCTAAATCTTCTCCAATCATCCGTACTAGTCTCTTGATCATCGCTTTGTTCCTGTTTACCTTGCTGTCAACCGGTTCCACTATTGGTTAGGTTATACCGGCAGGTCTAGATGACTTAAATGACTAAGAAATCATGGTTGCCATCAATGACAACACAGATAAAGTCATCAAACAACTTACAACTATATGATTATCATCTAGCCAACAATCTCCATCAACTTTACCGTTCATCTTCATCTCATCAACATCTCCATATGCCTACAATATCCCCATCATTATCTTCATCAGTTATACAAACAATTACAAGTATAAAGCCTTCACCAATGCCTCATGGACATTTTACCAATTCAAGATCATGAAACATAAGAACATCATAAACTATTGCAAATAATCAATAGCGAGGTACAAAACATCCCACTAGAGTCATAGAAACAATCCTCAAACAACAAGGAAGCAACATCTTGTTGGAGCAACTTTTGTATAAGGAAACTCCTCAATGGTAGGGCATGATCCCACTTACCAGAGCACAAAATACATCATGTAACATCATGAATCAATTGAAATTTCTCAACACAAACTTCACATGCCTCTAGGAACATCACACAATCCAAACTATGACTTTACAACACTAAAATTGACCTTTCGGGGTCTTCGGGACTAGTTCAATTCTCTTGGTATGCAGGTTAGTGCCCCTGATATGTAGGGTAGCATTTTGGGTGCATAACATATAATTCTACAATGATTGTACAACATTTCTGGTGCATTAGTCAACATTTTAGGCTTCTAGGACATCTTTCTCACTCTGTAGTTTAGCTCTCTTGGTCAGTTTGGCAGCACTTTGGGTCTGAACTATGGTGTTCCTGGTATGCATAATGGTGTTCCTAGTATATAGGGTGGTGTTCTTGGTTGATATGGTGGCATTTCTGGTTAAGCATGCAAAACTATAAGTTTAAGAGGTCCTGAAGATGAAGTGGCTGCCCATATCAACTAAGGAGGCAAAAACGGCCTCAAGGACCTAATCAAGAGGTTGGATAAGCATAAAAAAGGGTGCAAACATGGTTTATGCATCCAATGCAACTACAGGAATGAGTTCGCAACTCAGTGGATAAGCAAATTGGCTAAAATTGCATTTTAGGATTAAAAAGCAAAGGAGAGAATCTTAGCTCTGCATAGGCCAAAAGAATTGAACCAAAACATTACCTAACACTCAAATACTCTAACAACAAGACTACAAATGTCTAAAACATGACATGGACACTCATTGTGAGCTTCATGAGCTCTTACAATGCTACCGACACACTCAAACCAAAGAAAAATAACTCCTATCATATGAAGGAGTTCTCAAGAGGAGCAATACTCCAACAAATATCCAATACCACCAAGATTACACTTTAAACATATAGAAAAAATCAAAATACATATGCATGGGATCCATTTTCCATTACATGGATCAACAACTCAGAAATTCTTGCAACAAGGAATTCAAAACTGCATTCTTTCCTCCCTATTCATTCATTATTACTACCTAAAACACAAACTACATTCCTTCTTTTCTCGAATCATTGAACTATATCAGACAATACATTTAAAAACTTTACAAGAATAAAAAATTTCTGGAGACACACTCAAAGAGAAATTCGCAAAGAAAATCCACAATGGCGATTCATAGAAGAGGGTTCCATCAATCTTTCCCTACAAAGCTAACTATCCCCAAATCTAAACCAAAATAGACTAATCCACATACAATCTTTAAGTTGCAGACACATCAAACAAATTCTCTCATGGAGAAAACATTATTTGAAAACATAAATGTAAAAATTCAAAATCCACCGACCTTTAAATCGCAATCCAAAAGAATCGAATCAAAGAGAAAGAAATATTGAATCCAAAACCACTCCAAAATCTTCAATCCAGACCAGAAACACAAATCCAAAATCCAAAATGGTGTCAGTTGGTAACCCCCAAACAACTACAAGAAGCCAAATAAAAAGGTTTCCAAGCGAAAATTCCCAACCAATGAAAATAAACCATAAAAAATAATATTTCTTACCTACCATCTATAGTTCCATGGTAGGATTATTTTATTATTTATTCTACCAACAAAGTTAAATTCACCCAATTACTAAATAGGGTAGGTAGAATATATTATATTTTATTTTACCCCACCCCATGCATAATAAAAAGCAAAATAGTAATATTATATTACTTTTAGGGGTGTAGAAATAGAAATAGGTTTTACATCTTTTATATTAATAATAATAAAATCAACTTTACAACTATATCTAAAATAAATTAAACAAATCAATTAACAACAAATAAAATCAAAAGGATAAAATTAATTAAATAAAATAATAGTCAAGAAATCAATTAAATAAATAACAATCAATTAAATCCAAAATAAAAAATTTATTAATAAATCAAACATTAATAAATTCAATAATAATATATCAAATATCCATTAATTAATTGATTAATTATAACTTTAATAACTATTACTCAACATTAATTAATTAAATTAAATAAACATTATCAAACCATAGGATAATTAATTCAATCAATGATAAATTATACACACACACATAACCAACCGCACATAGATAGAACGAGATATCGACTCAAGACTCACAAGGTGAGCATACTAGACCATGAGTAGGTGAGGGAAAACCAAGTAATCTCCAACAACTACCATTGGGATTAGGACACACTTAGACCTATGAGATCAGGTGGAGTTGATGTCCGGTAGCTACAATCCCGTATCCACCGATAAACACAAAATAACATATATACAATATCATAGTAACAGGCAAGTGAAAAAGAATCACAACACCTTTTCATGCTTGTGATGAGTGATAAGGCATTGTCCCTTTCACAAAGATAGTCACCCAATACAAACAAGTCTTATAAAATCATCATCATGAAGTAGGGTTAGTATCATCATCATATATCATGAAATCATATAAAACTCATAAGAATCTCAAATACATATAAGTCCATCGAGAAATACCATCCATCAAATAATCATAACATATCATCCATCACATAGATCATCAAAAGTCATCAATATAGCACATGTCCATATAGAATCATAAATCTCTACTACATAGGAATAAAGCCATAATCACCATCAAAATATCATCATAAGTCTAGATAAGTCTATCAAAGCATAAATCAAAATATAAATCTAGGAGGGACACTACATTCTCGCTCCCTTTGCTTAGGCTTACTCCTGGAAGCCTGAGAACAAAGAGGGATATAACTCTCTCAAGTACACAACATCCTCCCATGTCATAGAGGAATAATCACTTGGGTCCCATTGGACCCTTACCTCCCAATGCCCTCGATGTTGAAGAATGCACACAGGCTCCAAAGAAAGTTGCCCGTCCTTGACCTGCAATGCATGCCAATCCAAAACATGCAACATCAGGATGATAAAGCCTCAATATACACACATGAAATACGTCATGGATATGGGACAACTTGGGTGCAAGGCAAGGTGATATTCTATAGAACCAATCTACTCCAAAATCTCAAAAGGTCCTACAAATCAAGGCGCCAACTAAGAGCCTTTTTCATAAAGGATTGGACTCTTTCATGGATGCAATTTCAAAAACACCTTATCTCCAACCGCAAACTTCCTGTCCACATGGTGAGCATCTGCATATTTCTTCTGTCTATCCTGTGCCATTGCCAAATGCTCTCTGATACACATCACATGCTACTCCATGTCCTGCAACATCTCTGAACCAAGTATTACTCTGTCCTCCAATTTGTTCCAACTCAAGGGTGTATGACAATGACTACCATACAATGTCTGGAAATGAGACATGCCAATCGAACTATGATAACCATTATTATAGGCAAAATCCACTAAATGAATATACTCCTCCCATCTAGACTGCTAATCCATGACGTACATCCTCAACATATCCTCCAACACCTGATTCACCCTCTTTGTCTAACCATCTATCTCTGGATGATATGTTGAACTAAAGTTCAATTATGCTCCCAAATCATACTGAAGAGCCATCCAAAATGTTGAGGTGAACACTAGATCTTGATTGGAAATGATCCATCGAGGAATACCATGCAACCTCATAATCTGCTCCAAGAAAATATGAGACACTGACGGTATTGTATATGATGATCTAATTGGTAATAAATGTGCTACCTTGGTCAACCTATCAACAGTGACCATAATAGCATCATGGTGATGTGAAGACATAGGAAAACCAACAATAAAATCTATGGATATTGTTAGGGTTTCAAGCAGATCCGAAGCAAATATGAACTAACAATTATATGCAGATTTAAATACAAAAGATAATTAAATAAAACATGCCATAGATAACACAGAGATTTAACGTGGTTCACCCAAATGGGTTACATCCACCATACACAGTCGTCCAATCTTTCTTATTATCCAGCAAAAATAGTACATCAACCTTACAATGTCTTAAGCATCCCAGCCGCTTATAACATGCATTTTTAGCGCAAAACCAGAGTCAATCTTTTTAGGGTTTTATTATAATGTTGGTTTTCATAAAAAAAATACCCCAAATTTTTTTTCTCGGGGGCTCCAGCCCCCGAACCCCCACTTTTCTCGAGGGTTGTCACCCTCGAACCCCTACCCAGGGCCCAGCCTGGCCCCGGACTCCGGCAAGGATACGTGCTGAGTGTACAATACTTTACTAATCAGTCACCACATTTCAATAATCTCCCACTTGGAGACTGATCAAGCTCCACACTGAACAATCTCCCACTTGGAGACTGATACTACATGACACCATTGTACATGCAACATCCGCTGGATAAAACACTAGGACTTGACTATTATAAATTCCACAATTATCAATCAAGAAGACCAACAAAAACTAATGAAGAAATCAACTTCTCCTATGGAACTACCTTCGTGAACATATCGACAGGATTCTCACTTGTGTGAATCTTCTCAAGCCGTAACTGACTCTCCTCCAAAACAGTCTGGATGAAGTGGTACCTGAGTTGAATGCGCTTTGTCCTTGAATGAAAAGCAAAGTTCTTTGCAAGATGAATGAAACTCTGGCTATTAGTATACAATGGGCTATCCTCCTGTGTCTGACCCAATTCCTCCAGAAAACATTACAACCAAATCATCTCCTTGCTGGCTTCTGTAGCAGCAACATACTCAGCTTCAGTGGTTGAAAGTGCAACAACCTTTTGTAGCCTAGAAATCCAATTGACTGCAGTTCCCCCTATAGTAAAAACATACCCTGTAGTACTCCTCTGTGAATCAATATCACTCACTAGATCAGAGTCAAAAAATCCACTTGGAGTAGCATTAGATCCTTTGAAACATATTGACTTCGTAGTAGTTCCTTTCAAATACCGAAGAATCCATTTCACAGCATTCCAATGTTCCATACTCGGATTACTCATAAACCTGCTCACAACTCCCACTGCATGTGCAATATCTGGCCTTGTGCATACCATTGCATACATCAGACTGCCAATAGCTGATGAATATGGGATGTTAGACATTTTATTAACCTCTTCCTGTTCCTTTGGGCACATCTCCTTAGTCAATTTGAAATGACTAGCCAAAGGTGTACTAACTGCTTTTGCATCCTGCATGTTAAATCTTTTCAACACCTTCTTTATATACTCACTTTGGGACAAATTCAAGGTTCTATTTTTCTTGTCCCGTGTAATCCTCATATCGAGAATTTGCTTCGCTGCACCCAAATCCTTCATAGAAAATGACCTGGCTAATTTCTGTTTAAGATCATTTATATGTTGCATGTTAGACCCAGCAACAAGCATGTCATCAACATAAAGCAACAGGATAATATAACCACCATTATCAAATCTCTTAAAATATACACAATGATCAGAATGACATCTATGATAATCATGTTCAGCCTTGAAACTATCAAATTTTAAATACCATTGTCGGGGTGCTTGCTTTAGGCCATACAGACTTTTCTTCAACCTGGACACCAAGTTCTCCTTACCTTTGACCTCATATCCCTGTGGTTGCAACATGTAAATTTCCTCCTCCAAATCTCCATGGAGAAAAGCTGTTTTAACATCTAATTGTTCAAGGTGTAAATCATCTGTAGCCACAAGACTAAGTACAGTTCTAATTGAAGTCATTTTTACAACTGGAGAAAATATTTTATCATAATCTATACCCTTTTTCTATGCAAAACCTTTTACCACAAGTCTGGCCTTATATCTTTTTTGACCTCCTTCCTCCTCCTTTAGCCGATAAACCCATTTGTTAAGAAAGGCTCTTTTTTCTGCAGGTAAAAGGACTAAGTCCCAAGTCTTATTTTTCATCAAGGAGTCCATCTCCTCTTTCATGCCTAGCTCCCACTATTGTTTGGCATCTACCTGCATTGCTTCTTCATATTCTTTTGGTTCACTAGAATCTATTAATAAAATATAATACAAAGAAGGAGAAAATCTTTCATGGGGTCTACTTGTCCTCGTAGAACGTCTAACACTTGCAGGAGTTTGTGG
Organism: Cryptomeria japonica; assembly: GCF_030272615.1. Classification (NCBI taxonomy): domain Eukaryota; kingdom Viridiplantae; phylum Streptophyta; class Pinopsida; order Cupressales; family Cupressaceae; genus Cryptomeria; species Cryptomeria japonica. The sequence continues at coordinate 691,485,676 of NC_081405.1, read as the reverse complement.
GACAATCTGTTGTTGCAGAGCATCAAGTACCTGTGACATTTCATTTTCAGGAATCTCATCCAACACCACATATTCTTGTTTGTCTTGTTCATGCTTCTTTTCCTGCATCTATTCTTTACACATAACCTTCTCATTGAATATAACATCTCTACTTCTAATTATTTTCTTATTTTCAAAATCCCATAACTGATAGCCATATTCAGCTATCCCATATCCAATGACGGTACATTTATGAGATTTAGCATCAAGCTTGGTTTTGTTTTCTTTATCAACATGGACAAAAGCTTCGCAACCAAAAGTTTTTAGAAAAGAATAATTTACCTTTTTACCCATCCATGCCTCCTCTAGAATACCACCATCCAAAGGGGTTGAAGGTCCTCTATTTATCAAATAGACAACAATATGTACAACATCTACCCAAAAATGTAAGGGCAATCCAGCATGCAATCTCATGCTCCTCGTGCGTTCCATGATAGTCCTATTCATTCTCTCTGACACACCATTTTCCTATGGAGTTCCTGGAATTGTCTTCTGCTTTCAAATCCCATTTAAAGAGCAGTAATCTTCAAATGCTTTGCTACAATACTCACCTCCATTATTCGATCTGAGACACTTCAACTTTTTTTCTGTCTCATTCTCAACCAAAGCTTTCCATTTCTTAAAAGTTTCAAAAACATCTGATTTTTGTTTTAGGAAATATACCCATGTTTTTCTGGTCGAGTCATCAATAAAAATAACATAATAACAAGAGCCACCAAGAGATGATACTTGAGCCAGTCCCCATACATCTGAATGTACAAGCTCTAACTTCTCACTCTTCTTCTCTTTCCCAACCTTGAGAAATCTAATTCTTTTCTATTTACCATAAACACAGTTTTCAAAGAACTCTAAATCAATATTCTTTAGTCCTGGCAATAGATTTTTGGAGTGAAGGGTTTTCATCCCTTTCTCACTCATGTGCCCAAGCCTATGGTGCCACATTATTGAATCTGTTCTTGCAACATTTATTGTTGTTGTCCCTACAGTAACTTTATCTGTAGCAGCTAAGGTAGAGTAAGTGTTACCAGTACACATATATAATGTGCCTACCTTCGTACCTTTAGCTACTACTAATGATCCTTTAGTGACCTTCCACATTTTGTCTAAGAAGGTAACTATGCAACCTTCACTACCTAGTTGCCCTGCAGAAATTAAATTTCTTCTTAAATTAGGAACATGTCATACCTCTTGCAGAAACCAGTCATTACCATTTGCAACTTGATCTTTATCTTTCCTTTTCTAGCAATTTGACAGGGCTCATCATCACCCAAATTTATCTATCCAAAATCACCTTGAACATAATCTAGAAAATATTTTCTATGGGGTGTAGCATGAAATGAAGCCCCATAATCTATTACTCAGGAATCATTAACATTATCCAAACATAAGATTAAAGCATCTTGTAAATTATTACTTGCAATATTAGCTTCCTTACTGTCATTTTCAGTTTTGTCTCCTTCTTTGTTTTTATGAGACCAATAGTATTTCTTTAGATGACCAGGCTTTCTGTAGTACCAGTAATCTTTCTTTCTTCTAGATTGAGAGCGTCCTTTCTTTGACTTCCCTCATGACTTCTCATTCCCAGGGCCTTTTCCTCTTTCCTTTGATCTTCCTCTATTCTCCACATTCAAAACACTACCCGATGATGTTGGAGTCTCACCTGTGCTTTTCCTTCACATTTCCTCGCTTAGGATAACACCAACAATATCATCAAATACCAAAGTATTTTTACCAAAGACAAAGTTACTTATAGCCATAACCAAGCTATTCCAGCTTTCTAGCAAAGAACATAAAATTAAGAGAACCCTAACCTCTTCTGCAAAGGTAACTTTTAGAAGACAATTGACTGGTAATTGTATTAAATTCATTTAAGTGCTCCGCTACAGATCCTCCCTCACTCATTTTCAAATTAAACAAACACTTCATAAGAAATACCTTATTCGAAGCCGAGGGTTTCTCATACAACTTAGCCAATGTTGCCATCAAATCTACAACCGTTTTTGCTTCTATTATATTGAATGCTACAGACAATGCAAGGCATAATCAAATGGATCCTAGTGCCTTTATATCTAAAATGTCCCACTCTTCATCTGACATTGTGGTCACTTTCTTTGCCTTTCCTTCCAATGGCCACCACATATCCTTTTGATATAGGTAATCCTCCATCTGCATTTTCCATAACTGATAATTCTGGCCATTAAACTTTTAGACCTTGTATTTGGAATCCTCCATTGCTCCCACTTAAATCTGAAAGTCCTGCCAATTTATAGAAAAACCTCGCTTTGATACCAATTGTTAGGGTTTCAAGCATATCCAAAGCAAATATGAACTAACAATTATATGCAGATTTAAATACAAAAGATAAAGAAATAAAACAGGACACAGATAACACAGAGATTTAATGTGGTTCACCCAGAATGGGTTACATCCACCATACACAGTCGTCCAATCTTTCTTATTATCCAGCAAAAACAATACATCAACCTTACAATGCCTTAAGCATCTCAGCCACTTATAACATGCATTTTTAGGGCAAAACCAAAGTCGGCCTTTTTAGGGTTTTATTACAATTTCAGTTTTCATGAAAAAAAAAACCCAATTTTTTTTTCTCGGGGGCTCCTGCCCCCGAACCCCCTCTTTTCTCAAGGGTTGCTGCCCTTGAACCCCTGGCCGGGGCTTGGCCCGACCATGGACCCCCGCAAGGATATGTGCTGAGTGTATATTACTTTGTTGATCAGTCGTCACATTTCAACAGATATAATATCTCATTTCCACTCTAGAACTAGGTTTGACTGCAACAAACTTGGTGGATGTTGGGGCTCTGCCTTCACGCATTGACACTCTAAAAAAAATGCCAAATAATCAACTATGTCTCTCACCATACTTGTCCAATGATACAATTATCATAAAGTTGTGAGCATCTTCTTGACACTTGGATGTGCCGAGTAAGGTGCATGATGGGCCTCAGATAAGATCAAGGCTCAAAGACCATCTGAAGGTGGAACATATATGTGTCCCAAATGTCAAAGAATACCATCGAAATCCAAGGAATTGATGAATAGGGGGGGGTGAATTAGTATGCCAAAAATCTTTGCACTAAAACACTTACACAGTCTAAAGATAAACCGGTAAAGCAGTCTGACAGTCAAACCGGTTACCACACATACAAACCAAAATGCGAATAAAACATTCACCCACTAAAGCAATACAACCATAACACAAGATATTTGACGTGGAAACCCAACTGGGAAAAACCACGGTGAGATGGAACTCACAAGTCACTATCTGCATAATAGAAACTAGACCGGTTAAGGTCAGAGCAGTTAAGGTCTTACAATGTTCTTCACCAGAACAGATCCTGTTAGGAATCTCAATCTTTGTTAGGAGATAAGTTCGATTAAAGACTACCTTGTTAGAGGATTTTAGATTCACATGTGTGAACCACCTTGTTAGAGGATTTTACAAAGGCTTTGAGGCCTACCTGGTTAGGGGCTACTGACTTGTTAAAGATGTGAGTAATCAACAAGTGTTTGATCTATCTAATAGCACAAACTACTTGGTTAGATCCAGTATTGCTCACAGCTAATGCATTCCAGCATTACTTTAGTCTTCTCTATCTCTCTCTCAGTTACAACTCAATCTTCTTAGATAAGATCGCTCTTCCAACAATTCAACATCCACCTTAAACCCTAGCTCAACATTAACCCTTTTTCACAAGCAACCTAAAACCCTAGACATGATGTCCTTTTAAAGGAATCTGATTTCATGTTGATCCAATAGGATTTCTTTACAATTTCCTAGGTTCAATGAACCTAGACATACTTAGTAACATGACACAAGAATCACCGTTAATGTGTCGGCATTGTCAAACAATCGGTGGATTGGTAACTCATCATAGAGTATTACCGGTTCATACAAAATATCGGTTGCCGGTTTGACAAAAATGAAGACTGGTAAAAATGTGCTGTGCCGCTTTGCTCCCTCGTACCACTTGTGATCTGCAAACTGCTTGGGGTCGACATGCCGCTTCATACCGAGAAACAAATTCTGCAAAATCACTACTAGTCTAAAGACTAGAATACAACATAGCGGTTGGAACAAATACTGGTTGAGCATGAGCTCATACATATAAAGGGGATCTCAATACAAGTGTGTGTCCATCAATGACAATCACAACATAAACATCAAAAATGCCAACAGGAATAACCTGCATATCTGGCATCCAAAGCTCCCCCTGACGCAATTTCTGCACTGACCTCCTGATACCAACTATCTGAAGGAAGGGCACTAAGAAGCCTTCTCCTCAAATCAACACTAAGAGACACCACTGAGACCTCGTGCCTTCGGTGACTCAAGGCATCTACTACCACATTGTCCTTACCCTGGATGTATCTCACCTCAAAATCGTACTCACATAAGAACTCCATCCAACACTGCTGCCTAGCATTCAAATTCAGCTGCCTGAAAATATACTGCAAGCTATGGTGATCACTATGCAACTTGAATCAACGCTCAAGGAGAAAGTGCCTCCAACAAACCAAAGCATAAACCACAACCGCTAGTTGTAAATCATGAGTAGGGTAATTCAACTCATGATCTTTAAGCTTTCGTGAATTATATGTTATCACTCTGCCATCTTGCATAAGAACTACTCCATGACCCTCCAAGGATGCATCTATGCATACCATGAAATCATCTAATGGATTTGGCACTACAAGAATAGGTGCACTAGTCAAATGCTCCTTAAGGATCTTGAAAGCTATCTCAAACTAATCTGACCATACAAACTTCTTCCCTTTCCTCTGAAGAGAAGTGATGTTATGAGAAATCCTCAAAAAATCCTACACAAATCTGTGATAATATCCTGCTAGACCCATGAAAGTACAAACCTCTTCCACATTAGTGGGTGCAGGCCAATCCATAATAGCCTATATCTTAGAAGGATCCACTACAATTCCCTCTCCTGAAATGACATGTCTGAGATATCCCACTTCCAACTGGAAAAACTCACACTTTGCTAGATTGGCGTACAACTGATTATCTCACACACTGTAAAACTTGTCTCATGTGTTGCTCATGCTCCTCTATTGACCTTGAGAAATCCAATATGTCATCAAAGAATATAAGCACAAATTTGTCAAGATATGTTCTGAAAACCTTGTTCATCAAGCTCATAAAAAATGATGGAGCATTAGTGAGACCAAAAGGCACCACTGTAAACTCATAGTGACCATATCTAGTGTGAAAAGTTGTGCGATTAATGTCTGCCTCATGAATCCTCAGCTGGTGATACCCTGACTTAAGGTCTATCTTCGGAAAGACCTTTGCATCCTTGATCTGATCAAAGAAATCATCAATCCTAGGAAAAGGATATCGGTTCCTCCCTATCACCTTATTAAGCTGCATGTAATCAATACATAGCCTAAGAGATCCATCCTTCTTCTTCACAAACAATATTGGTGCACCCCATGGTGAGACACTTGGGAGAATGAATCCCTTAGCTTATAACTCCTCAAGCTACAACCTCAACTCAATCAACTCCTTATTGGTCATCCAATAAGGATCATTCGATATGGGCTCTACACCTGGAACCAAGTCTATCCAAAAATCGATGTCATGTTTTGGTGGCAAACCTGGAATCTCACTAGGAAAGACATCTGCAAACTCCTAAAGAATGGGATGCTGACAAAGGAGATTATCATGATTCCCTCCCTCATCCAACTCATTCACTCTAACTACAAATAACTGACATCCTCGCTGCACACACCGCTTCAGCTGCATTGCAGAAATCATGCGAAGGGAAATAGGTTTCTGAACACCTACTAGGTCGACACTCTTCCCACTATCATCCAAATACTGCACTCTCTTGCCATGTCAATCAATACTAGCCTGATGAGACTCAAGAACAACTCCATAAGAACCCAAATAAAGAACATGAAGATCTACTAAAGTGCTACAAACTCCCAAATCCAACTCACAACCATGTACCTTGGAATCAACTGCCACCTTGGACCCTCTAGCAAGCTCAACTTGCCACCTATCACCTTGCTTTACTAGAACAAGCCAAAATTTCTCTACTACTGAAGGATAAATGAAATAATTAGAAGCACTTGAATCAAATAGCATAGAGAAAGAGATACGACCTATCTCACCTGTAGTCTCAACAACTATAGCCTGGTGCTTGGCCTGACAGTTATTGACCGTCGCAAACACACGATGAGACCTCCATGCATCACCTACTATAGGCTCAAAAGATATTTGTATCTGTCCTAACATCTACATGGATCTCTGAGGGAAATGAGATGCATAATGACCAAGCTCCCCACAAGTGAAGCAACTCCCTCTAGTGAATCCTTGAGTCTCTGGAGGTGCACTAAACTGCTGAAAACTACCTCTACTTGACTGTTGAAAACTACAAGCTGGCTGAGAAGGAGTTGATCGTCTATCACTCTTCCTACCATGATCTCTATCATGCTGATATCTTGAACCATGTGCAAAATTATGATTGAGGATACTTCCGATAGTGTGGATCTCTATGAAAAGAAGAGGGATGACTCCTGGCTACGCTTGATGACTAAGGCTGTGCACTCCTTGCAACTGAGAATGGAGTACTAAATGACTGCAAACCCGATGCACGTCTTGATGCTAAAGTCAGGTTATCCTCTGCCAATAGTGCCTTCTCTACAACTACCTCCAATGACTTAGGCTCGTGCATCTAAACCTCCCCGCTAATGCGGTCACTGAGACCTCTAACAATGTGTCAAATCAACATCGGCTCATCATCATCCATCCCGACATACTATTTAAGATCAAAGAACCTCCACTTGTACTGCTCAACTGACATACCTTGCTGCCTCAAATCATGAAACTCGTCAGCCTTCCTCTGCCTCCAGTGATTTGATAGAAAATGAGCACAAAAACGCTCCAAAAATATCTCCCACAAAATAGTCATAATGTCAATATGCAACTTACGCTCCTCTGTTTGCCACCATGTTGATGTAAAATCACAAAGATGCATGATTGCACATCTCACCTTGGTGTTACTGATATACGGGTGCATAAAAAAACACCTACTCAAATCCAACAACCATGTCTCTGCCTCCATGCCACCGTTGGAACCATCGAAGGTAGGAGGATGAGCTCGCAAGAGATCTCTCATGTGGCTAGCTGCACTAGCATTTAGATCCAACTCCACTCTCCTCAGTGGTGAACATGAATTCTCTCTCTCTCTCAATGCGAATGATGAGACTCCTCTTGATGTTTCCCTTCTTGGGCTGGTCCTAATCGATCAAGAAGATTCTATAATGCAGTGACCAACTGCGGAATCACATGACCTCTAAGCTTCTCCTGTTGCTGCTCCTTGTGGTGTGACTCCTTAGAAACCTCAGGAGGAGGGTTCCTATGAGTACCCATGCGACCACCATGGCCACATCCACTACCTCTACCTTTAGCAGGCATCTCATTTATGCAAGATGAAAAAGGACCATAAGCTAATGCTAAATCAACTAATGCAAATAAAATAACAAGCAGGGATAAACCATTGGGCTACCCCTTGTTGAGTGCCAACATGCACAATGGGCTCATGTGAAACCAAAGTACCTAGTGTATGAACATGGGATCTGATACCAGATGTAATCCCTATTGGAAATTGACACTTATTTGATTTGTTTCATATATTGTCATTGATGGCAACATGTTCTGGCTTCATTCTTTGGTTTGGTACTTCACCAACAAACACTTCACCGGTAGGAAGGACTCTATGGGTATTGGTATTGAGGCTGACATGATTTGTAGATCAGGAAAGGATAATAACTCGCAAATAGGGTATCGGTATAGGAGGATGACATCATTGGTGGATCTGGCAATCAAAAATTCATTTTGTTATTTATGTATATATGTAATGAGCCGACATGTATAGTCATTTTTGTATTATCTATGTAAGCTGACATGAGTCATGAAGGACTGTAAGGGTATATAGGTCATTTTGATATATTATATTGAAAGATTAGATCAATAATGCAAAGATCATGTATATGAAGTCATTTGTGTATGAGATCAATATTCTGTACTGATCTGTAAATGATTTTGGATGTGCTCACAGAGTGAAGGTTATTCTGATAAGGGTTTAGGGTTTCAAAACCAGAACAGTTAGAGATTGAACCGAAACTTGATCAAGTATAGAAAATTCATTAAATCAGTACACATTTATGTTTTCTTATTCAAAGTGATTGTAGTCAGTGAGTCTCCTTTGTGATGAGCAGTGTGCTCTAGGCAATAAGCCTTCCTGCATGTGCAGGCCCCCATATTATGTAATATCTTTTCATATGGTCAGTGGATTGATATTGTGGGTCACAAATCCCACCGTGGTTTTTCCTGCTTGAGGTTTTTCACGTATAAACTCTCTGTGTTATAGTTTTCATTTGTGTGATTGGTTCATTGATTGCTTTACTTCTTTCAATTATATATACACTAGTTTACTGGTTGGTGAATGCATGTTATAATAAGGTTAAAATTGAACATTCTGACAGAAAATTGATTCAACCCCACCTCTCAGTGTTGTTGGGTTCCAACAATTGGTATCAGAGCCTTGTGCCTCAGAGGAAGCCTAACAACTTAAGGGAGATCTTAAATCTGGAATCCACAGAAATGAGTATGGATAAGCAACTCGAGGTAGAACTTGAAGAATATGATCTTGAAAGGATGAAGAACTTGAAGTTACAAGATGAATTAAATTCTACAAAGGAATTCATTCTTATCCTACATGAGAGGCTGCCATCTGTTCAATCTAGGAGGAAGGAACTTTTGCATAATCAGGATAATGAAGAGGAAGATGCCCTTAATGAAAAATGTCAGAAGCTGAGTCAAGAGAATGTTGTCAGCCCTAACTATGAGGATGTCAAAGGAGATTAAAGACCGGAATATGAATGAAGAAAACCTTGGGAGATCTTTGAAAGATAGATTTGAAGAATGCATCTAGATGGCTCATAAAAATGATTTGTTGAGAACAAAGTTAGCACAATCCCAAAGCAATGAAAAAGAACTTGGAAGACAGATGATAATCCTAAGAGATGATCTAGCTATTGCAAATGAGTACAAGGACAAATTCAAGGTTAGTTCAACACAACTTGATGAACTATTGAAAAGCCAAAGATGAAACAAATATTCTAGTGGACTTGGCTTTGAACAAGGTCAATGCTCTGGTACTGCAAATGAAGATCAGAACAACCAGAAACATAAGACACCAGTAAGGAAACTCAATGCTTACAAATTCAATGGTAGATGCTTTATTTGTAATAAATTTGGTCATATGTCTAGGCAATGTAGAAATAGAGAAGATTAAAACTATAATTCTACTCCCAGTCAATGTTCCAAATGCAATAAGTATGGTCATAAGATAGAAGATTGTAGAATGAATGTAAAATGTCATACATGTGGAAAATTTGGACATATGGCTAATCAGTGTAGGTCAAGCAATTATACCGGTTATAGCAAAGCAATTCAAAAGAATAATGTTACATGTTATGCATGCAACAAGATTGGACACATAGCTAAGTTTTGTAGAAGCAAAAATCCATCAGTTAGCAATGATGGATCAATTGATAAAGGGAAAGAGAAGATGAATGAAATCTGACAAGATCAAACCAAGAAATTGGTTAGGAAGTCAGATAATCAATCAACAAATGGAATTGCTTTGGTTACTCAACCGACAGAGAAGATTGCTCTTACACTGACAAGAAGCTCATCCAGTAACTGAGGCAGATGCCTTAGGAATAGGAAAATTTCATGAAAATATTTCATAAGACCCGAGAAGAAGATCTAGAAGAAGTTCCTGATATTAGAAAAGGTTTATTTGACATGGAGATGTTCGACCGAGATCTGGTATGTTCCGTCAGAAGACATTTATATAAATGATAGATTAGGGTTTTTCAAAGGTTAAAAGGTTGAATCCACTTCATTTTTTACCACCTTGCATTCAGAGTGATTAAGAGAGATACACTGTGAGTGTAAGGCGATTCAGAGCGATGAGAAATCTTCATCAGCGATTCCACCTACTCTTGGAAGAATTCTCTAGGGTTATTCATCGACAACCATTTCTCAGGTATTTATCACAATCATCTTTCATCATGGAAGCTGGATCATCCTCTGCAACTAATTTCATTGCAAATCCAACTATTGCTGAGGTTAAGGATCGTCTCAGGCCAATATTCAAGCAATGCCCAGATATTGCCACCTTGGATGATTTGGTTGGTGCATTTTTGCGTGTTCCAGAAGGAGTTGTTTATGTGGAAGATGTCAGAGCATATATTCGTTGCAACTTTGAGGATCTGGGTACCAGTGACATCAAGAATATGTACATGAATGAGTGTATGGGTGACTTCAGAAAGATCAAACCTGAATATATGCACATTCAAGATCTAGGGTTTACTGGCATTCTTGATATCCCTGAATTTGAAGATGAGATCATCCGATATATATTGAGAAGAGTTCATTTGTTTGGAAAGGCCTTATATGATATGAAAGGAGGCCATTAGGGCCATCACCAGTTTGCCACAGATTGATTAGCATCCAGAGAAAAATATTTCAAATGATCAAGTTAACAAACTCACTTGTGCAACATCGGACCAACGATCGATGAGGGTTAGCACCATCATTGATCGAAACATTAGATTTGGCAGCATGATCATTGGGTATAAGGTAAATCAATCCAACCATCTCAATTATGTTTCTAGCTCTTGCATATATGCCACACATAAAATTATGAGGGAAAATGAGAAAATAGATCTTTGTGTGATAGGGTTCACCTAGTTTGCTCAGACTTCACCTAGTTGGTGTGCTCAATTCCACCAACCTCACCATTTCTAGCTATACTCCAAGACCTCCAATTCCTTCTCAATCTCTGCTAGGACTCTCTCTTTTCCAATCTTAAGGTGTTTGCAACAAGTGTTTTGACTAGGAACTCTACCAATTCAATATGCTTCTCATATACTCAATCTTGCAACCTTGACAACAACTTGTCAACTTCTCACTTTTCACCCCCATACTCTTATGAGACATTACAGAGGTGTGGAGGTGGTATTTACCATGAAATGAGATCAAATAGGTCCATTTGAAATTTTGCAATCTTCAATTCCCTTACCGATTTCATAAAATTGCTTAGAAATAGGGCTACAACAATGAGCCCCAATTAGGCCTCCTAAATCCAGTTTTTAAGGATTTTTGGTCTTATGATCCAAAAGAACCTACAAATAGTTTTATTTTTATTCAATCACTCACTTAACCCCAAGATATTTGGTTGGTTTTAGACCCCCAAGTGCCCATACAATGCCCTAACCCAAAAATGAGGTTTTGCTAGGGTTTCAATGGCTTCTAGGACTGTGACTGTCCAAATTTTTGAAAAGGGAATCAAATGGACTTGTCAAGGCTTCTACTTACAACTTAAACTCTTTATGGACCTCATGAACAATGCTAATTGATTAGGCTAAGGTTTTGGTTTCACCCTTGCATTCTTTTGTCATTTCTCCACCTTGTCTTTCTAGCCGGGTTACAACAGGATTCGCCTAGAACAAGGTGGCAACAATGGTAGATTTCACTTCTAGAACTCCTCCATGCATATTTACAATGTGAATAGGGTTTCCTTCCATGTACCAATAGGCTATGATGGTAGGATGGAGGGATTTTATGGGGCAACCATTTTTCACTGATAAGCTATTTACAAGCCAAAACTGGCTGTTTGAAAACAAAATAGTAAAAGAAGTAATAATATCTATTTACAAAGCATGAAATGGATTAAATGGCACTAGAAAACACCAAAGAACAACTATCCAAGGTTTGTTCAATGGATTCCATCCATTTGTATTCACTTTTTATGCAAAATAAGATAAAAACAGTGATAACAGTTCAAAAATGAGTGGTTTCAAATTGTCATTCAAAAAAATCAATGCTTCCAACCTTGGTATACATGAAAGAGAGGGTTTAAATAGTCTTCACCACATGTGGAGGCATCTTAGGTCAATATTTTAACCCTAACTTCACCGCTAAGCTCGTTTTAGGACCAAAGTTGTCATGACAACATTTACAATTTTCCACATTTTACCTTTCCAACTTAGCAACCTATCACATATCATCATTCATGTCTTTTTAAATATTCCTAATACTATTATAACCTCTCTAATTCTCTCAACAAGTTATGCCTCTTTTGACCATCAAGAAGGCAATTTAACTACTCAAACTAACACCTACTCACAAAGTGCAAACCTAGAAAGAGAACTAACTCAACTAGGTCTACACTTGACTCAAACCAAATATTACACACACACTTTGGACCCTTCTGGAGTCCTTATTAGAAACCTGACTTGGCTAAGGTCAGTACAAGCCAAAATTGTAGAAGGACTATGAGCCTAAGTCCTAGGTGCTCCTGCACCATTCTCCCAAACAAAAGAAAATTAAGTCACTTCTTTTGGGATCAGATTCTGATCAATGCCTAACTTCTTGAACTCTTTCTAAGGAATCCATGTAGCCTCAACATCATCCATACCATGCCACTTAATTAGGTGCTCCCAATAAATTTGGTTTCTTGTCTTTTTAACGATGCTTGAACTCATTATCTTCTCATCCTTTAGACTTGGTCTTGTTGGCATTTGAAGATTATTTGCATCATCTGCTATCTCTATTTGACTATGATATGAACCTGGAGTTGGTCCTTTGTAAGCAACTAAGTCTACCACATTGAGTACTGGGGACAATGCTATATCCTTGGGTAGTTCCACCTTGTATTCATTTTCTCCATACTTGGCTAGAATGGCACATGGACCCAATCTTCTCATATGCAATATATTAGGCACTTCTTGTTGTAGCCTTGACTTGTTAAGGTGCACCATGACAAGATCACCTACTTGGAATTGTAGGTTCTTCCTTCTCTCATCAACGTTTTGCTTGATCTTACTTGTGTTCTCCATCAATGCTTGCTTGACTGATTCATGTACCTCTTTCATTGACTGAGCAAAATCTTCAAGCATATCTACTCCTTGTTGCTACATTTCCTAAGTCCCTTAGCTCTAGAATACCCCTTGGGTGAAGACCATAAACCACCTCAAAAGGACTCTTTCCTATGGTTCTATTCATAGTGTCATTGTAAGCATATTCAACTTGTGATAACACTTGATCCCATGTCTGACCATACTCCTTGGTAAGGCACCTCAATAGGTTTCCTAAGCTCCTATTAACCACTTCGGTTTGCCCATATATTTGTGGATGGTAGGATAATCCAAAGGATAGGTTGGTACCAAGTTTTGCCAAAGTGTCTTCCAAAAATGACTCATGAACTTTGAGTCCCTGTCTGAAACAATTCTCATGGGTAAACCGTGTATCCTTATCACTTCCTTGAAGAACAAATGAGCTATATGAAATGCATCATGAGTGGTCTTGCAAGGTACAAAGTGGGCCATCTTACTAAACCTGTCCACTATGACATAAATGCTATCAAATCCCTGCTTTGTCCTTGGCAAACCCACTACAAAGTCCATACGAAGGCACTCCCAAGGTCTATTTGGTATGGGAAGAGGTTCGTATAAACCAGCATTTGAAGATGTACCCTTGGCCCTTTGACAAATGATACAAGTTTCCACATACTTCTTGACATATTGATTCATCCTAGGCCAATAGTAATACCTTTGGACTAGCTCTTGAGTTTTGTTGACTCCAAAATGACCACTAAGACTACCATTATGCTTCTCGTGTATGAAATTTTCTCTTAATGAACCTCTAGGCACACAAAGTTACCCTCCTTTAAACAATAACCCATCTTGCAAGGTATAATCAGAAAAACCACTATGGAAATGGTTTTGATACTCTTTGCATACCTTATAAGCTTTGGAGAAGTCTTCATCATCCTGGTATAGGTCTGTAAAACTCCCAATAGCTATGCTTCTTAACTGAATTTCTTGGACTGTCAAGAGTCTCTTGCTCAATGCATCAACAACCCTATTTAATTGACCTTTTTTGTGCTTGATTGTAAATGTGTAGGCTTGCATATATTCTACCCACTTCATGTGCTTGTGACTAAGCTTGTCTTGTGAGTTTAGGAAGCTTAAAGTTTGATTGTCTGTGTAGACTACAAACTCCTTAGGAAGGAGATGACGTCTCCACTTACTCAAAGCCTAAACTAATGCATATAATTCCAAGTAATATGAGGAGTATTTCCTTTTAGCATCACTTAGATTTTCACTATGGAAAGCTACTAGTCTTTCTTCCTGACTTAGGACAACACCTATAGCAACATTGCTTGCATCACATTCCACTGTGAAGAGTTTCTCAAAAGTAGGCAACACCAAAACCGATTGAGTGGCTATCCTTTCTTTCAAGGTTTCAAAACCTTTATTTGCTTGTTCATTCCACTAAAAATTTTCCTTCATTCCACCTTTGATAGTGTCCAACATTGGTGCACATATAGCACTGAATTGCCTAATGAATTTCTTGTAATATTGAGCTAGACCATGGAAGCTTCTCACCTTTGTTGCTGACTTGGGAGTAGGCCAATTCACTATGGCTTCAACCTTGCTAGTATCCATCTTGAGATTTCCATGTGACAACACAAACCCAAGATAAACCATCTCCTGCTTCAAAAATTCACACTTGTCCAAGTTCATGGTTAGTTTCTCCTCATGAAATCTTTGTAGCACAATTTGCAAATGGTTAATATGATCTGCCTTATTCTTATTGAAAAATGAGAATATCATCTAAGTATACCACCACAAATTTATCTATGAAGTCCTTCAACACCTCATTCATGAGTCTCATGAAGGTTCTTGGGGCATTTGATTAGCAAAATGGCATAGCTATCCATTCATAAAGACCCTCTATTGTCTTGAATGTTGTTTTCCATTCATCACCCTCCTTAATCCTAATTTGGTGGTATCCACTTTTAAGGTCAATCTTGGTAAAGTATTTGGCTTCACCTAAACAATCCATTAGGTCCTCTATTCTAGGAATTGGGAACCTATATCTTATGGTGATTCTATTTATAGCCCTAGAGTTAGTGCACAATCTCCACATACCACCTTTCTTTGGGGCTAAGACAGTAGGTACAACACATGGGCTAATGCTTTTTCTAATTAGGCCTTGGTCTAAGAGCTCTTGAATTTGTTTAGCAATTTCAAAATTTTGTTGGGGAGTCATTTTGTAAGCCGCTTTGTTAGGTAAGGATGCTCTGGGTATGAAGTCAATTTGATGGCTTATGGCTCTTTTAGGAGGTAAGGTGGCTAGTTGTCCATGACTCACTATCCCTTTGAACTATTTCAATAGGTCTTGAACCTCCATTGGCAAATATGGTTTCTCCTTCTTATATTCTTCTTTAGGTTTCATCACTAATGCAAACCCTATTCCTTCACCTTCCTCAAGTGTCTTCAAGAACTATTTTTCACTCACCAAAAGGACATTAGGACCTACTTCTCTATTTTCGCCTTCCTCAAGGATAGATTGTATCTTGAATGTGACTCCATCTTTCTTGAATGAATATGCATTCTTGGCTCCATCATGAATAGATTGTCTATCAAATTTCCATGGTCTTCCTAATAGAAGGTGGCATGCATCCATAGGTAGGACATCACATAGCACCTTGTCCTTATACCTCCCAATGGTAAAATCCACCCATGCTTTCTCATTGACTAGGACATGTTGGCATTTGTTCAACCAAGTGACCCTAGAAGGGTTGTTGTGAGGTTTGTAGTTTAAGCTTACTCACTATCTCTTTTGACACAATGTTGTCTATTGACCCTTAGTTAATTACCACTTTGCAAACTTTGTCCATAATCTTGCATTTGATCCTAAATAATGATCTCCTTTTGCTAGGATCTTCTCTGACAGGCTCTTTTTTATCAAAGTTCTTCTTATCATTAGTTTGTCACCTCTGATTCTAAAGCAACCTCTAGAGTCTCACTGCTTGAAGTCTCTTCTTGAAGATAGTTCACTCTCCTCTCACTACTCTGTGATGATGACCCCTTCTCCAGACACCTATATGCTGGATGACCAAGCTGATTGCAATGGTAACATTTCATCATTGCAAAATAGGATAACCTCTACCTTGTCCACTAGACCTTCCTCTAAAACCACTGTTTGCCCCCCTTCGTTTATTAAATCCCCCTTTACCAGTGCCAACTTCTTGCTGCTCAGTGAGTTTAGAGTCAACTTGAGTTCTTTTCTTTGAATTTCTTCCTCCAAAGCCTCCCCTATGGCCTCTATTTTCTTTTCCTCTACCTCTGCCACTGCTACTACTTGAATCATGTTTCCTTTTTAGTTTTCCTTCCACTTTAAGGGAAAGCTGATATCTTTGATGTACTGTCTTTAGGCTCAATATACTGATTTCTTCTTGGATGTTTCATCTTAGTCCATTTAGGTACCTAGCTACCTTAAGGCTTTCTTCTTCCACCACATGAGACATAAGACTAAGTTTGTGAAACTCCTCCATATAACCACTTACATCAAGATCTTTTTGTCTTAGGTTTTGTCTTGTCCTATGGATCTACACTTCATAGTCATTAGGGAGATAGGCTTCTTTGATTTTGACTAACATCCCTTGAAAAGAAGAGATGGGAGTTTTACCTGCTTTCTTCCTCTCATCCTGCACAAATTTCCACCATGTGAGAGTAGCTCCCCTCATCCTAGACTTGGCCACTTTGACTCTTTGAGCTTCAGTTATGCCTTGACATTCAAAATGATTCCCCATGCCCTTTATCCATTCTAGAACCACTTCTACTTCCATCTTACCAGTGAACAATGGCAATCCTTCTAGTGATTTACCACTCAAGGCTTTCAATGCCTTTAGGAAAGGTTCTTGTTCCAAAAAAAGATCAGGTTTAGGTACTTTGTCTACTTCTGACACCTCTTTACTCTTCCCTCCTACTCCTTCGACCTTTACCAACACTTCATCGGCCTTGGTTTCAATTTCACCAAGCTTACCTTCCAATTCTACCAATTTTTCCTTTAGGAGCCTATTCTCTTCCTCCTGATCATCCACTTTCTTTGCCAACTCTACATTGGTCACCATATTAATATTGTCTCCAATAGACTCTTCCAATTCTAAGGACATCAACTTTTACCTAGCCCAAATCTTATAGGCTCTGATACCAATTTAATAGGGTTCACCTAGTTTGCTCACACTTCACCTAGTTGGTGTGCTCAATTCAACCAACCTCACCGGGTCTAGCTATGGTCGAAGACCTCCAAGTCCTTCTCAATCTCTACTAGGACTCTCTCTTTTCCAATCTTAAGGTGCTTGTAACAATTTTTTTGACTAGGAACTCTACCAATTTAATATGCTTCTCATATACTCAATCTTGCAACCTTGACAACAACTTGTCAACTTCTCACTTTTCACCCCCATACTATTATGAGACATTGCAAAGGTGTGGAGGTCATATTTACCATGAAATAATATCAACTAGGTCCATTTGAGGTTTTGCAATCTTCAATTCCCTTACCGATTTCACAAAATTGCTTATAAATGGGGCTACAAGGATGAGCCCCAATTAGGCCTCCTAAATCCAGTTTTAAGGATTTTTGGTCTTATAGTCCAAAAGACCCTGAAAAGAGTTTTATTTTTGTTCAATCACTCACTAAACCCCAAGATATTTGGTTGGTTTTAGACCCCCAAGTGCCCATACAATTCCCTAACCCAAAAATGAGGTTTTGCTAGGGTTTTAATGGCTTCTAGGACTGTGACTGTCCAACTTTGTGAGAAGGGCATAAAATGGACTTGTCAAGGCTTCTCCTTACAACTACAACTCTATATAGACCTCATGAACAATGCCAAATGATTAGGTTAAGGTTTTCATTTCACCCCTGCATTCTTTTGTCATTTATCGACCTTGTCTTCTTAGCTGGGTTGCAACATGACTCGCCTAGAACAAGGTGGCAAAAATGGCAGCTTCACTTCCAGAACTCCTCCCTGCATATTTACAATGTATATAGGGTTCTCTTCCATGTCCCAATATTTTGTGATGGTAGCATAGAGGGATTTTATGGGGCAACCATTTTTCACTGATAAGCTATTTACAAGCCAAAACTGGCTGTTTGAAAAGAAAATAGTAAAAAAAGTAATAATTGTAGACGTATAAAAATGACCACATTCCTAAATGAATATTTTATGTTCATACTACGTTACTCCATAGCTTGCATCAAGAAGTCCTGTGTGTGTGTGTGGACTAGTTTTTCTCATTATTTTCACATTTTAAGTTTTATTTGCCCACTTTTCCCGCATACAATAATATCTATTTATAAAGAATGAAATGGATTAAATGGTACTAGAACACACCAAATAACAACTATCCAAGGTTGGGTCAATGTATTCCATCCATTTTTAATCACTTTTTATGCAAAATAAGATAAAAATAGTGACAACGATCCGAAAATGAGTGGTTTTAGATTGTCATTCACAAAATTCAATTCTTCCAACCTTGGTATCCATGCAAGAGAGGGTTTAAATAGTCTCCCCCATGTTTGGAGGCATATTAGGTCAATATTTTAACCCTAACTCCACCACTAAGCTCTTTTTAGGACCAAAGTTGTCATGACAACTTTTACAATTTTCCACATTTTGCCTTTCCAACTTAGGCAACCTATCACACATCATGATTCATTTATTTTTCAACATTCCTAAGACTATTCTAACCTCTCTAATGCTCTCAACAAGTTATGCCTCTTTTGACCATCAAGAAGGCAATTTAACTACTCAAACTAACACCTACTCACAAAGTGCAAACCTAGAAAGAAAACTAACTCAACTAGGCCTACACTTGACTCAAACCAAATATTACACACAGACTTTGGACCCTCCTGGAGTCCTTATTAGAAACCTAACTTGGCTAAGGTCAGTACAAGCCAAAATTGTAGAAGGACTATGAGCCTAAGTCCTAGGTGCTTCTGCACCATTGTGGATGGATGAACGATGAGTTGATCATTAACCTTGGAAAGATTAAAGGAGAGAAAAAGGGGATATTCCAATATGGCAATCTCATTCTCTGCTTAATGCTATTTTCCCGTAATGAAACTCTTGATTTTGGGAAGAGAGAGTGGGCATTTGATATCTTATGCTAAAATGTTGATTGATGCTCCAATTGATGAGGTTGAAAAGTCCTTTGGTATTGCAAATTAAAAGAAGCAAGAGGTTCAAATTGAATTCAATTAGAAGAAGATGGATAAACAATAAGGTAAGGTCAACAAATTTATTGAAAAAGTATCCCAAGACATCAAGGCCTTAATGGAAGTTTTTCCGGCAAAAGGAAGGAAGAGGAAAGAACCTAAAATATTCATTGAGCCTATTCCATCAGACTCTAGAACTGAAGATGACACTCCTTTAGCATTTAAGAGGGTATTGAGCAAAAAAGGTGAGGAGTCTAAGGAGGAGGCAAGGAATCAACCGATAAGAAAGGTCACAATCAAGGTACTCGTCAACAAACCTGCAAAGAAAAGAGTTCCAAAGGAAACATCTCTTACAACTTTTGCACCATCTAGTACTGGTAGAAAAAAGAAGGATGACATTGAACTTGTTATTATAACCAGTAATGTATCTATAATCCCTCCCAAGACTTGTGCATGTTGTGCATTTGGAGGAATTTATTATGTATTGCATTGATGTTTTGTCATTGATGACAACACTAGTTGCTTTAGCTATTTACCAGTATCTAGTTGGTCCTGGTAGGTCGATTGGTTTCTTTTGGTTGGTCTCAGTAGGATGTTTGGTTTCTGGCTGGTAAGATCATGATGATCCGATATACTCCGGTATACTTTGGCATATAAAATTGGCTTAGATTTTCTATTCATACTACTCATATATATGTTCAATCAGTTGGTTTTGATTTGGTGATCAGATGATATCTTATATGTTGGTAAGCCTAGTTTGTTGATCTGATGAGGGTTTCGCCGACATAGCTTTGTTGAAGATCTTTTGATATTATGCATAACTGGTGTTGGTGCGGCTTCTAGTAGAGATTCAGGACACTGATGGTGATCATGTTTGAGACTTGGTTGATTGGGATCATTGCTTTAGTGTGTGTGAACCTAAATTGGGTTCAGTTCTATTTAGGTTATGGACTGGATTAATGTAATGTGTTGTTTGGTCTTCTCGATGTGTTTCCAAGATGTCTTATGGGTTAGATATTATTTGTTTGGTCTCAGGTAGACATGTTTTATAATTATGTGATTGCTTTATTGTCAGGTGGTCAACCTTATTGTTTATGGTCAAGGGTTTGTATATATATGATGTAAGATCTCATTGTAAATCATGATAGGATGGGAAAGGAGCGAATAATGTAATAATCATTCATGCAGAGGATTTGGTCAATCATTGGTGATCAAGTTGGGTTTATGCAAGTGGATTAAGTTCTCTGGTATTGAGCTTAACCAAAATTCTATTCAGGCATAGGAGATGCTATCATTGCAGTTCATTCTTCCTTCTAGATTGTAGTTTGGATTTTTATGTATTCAGTGAGAGTCCTTTTGTAATGAGCAGTGTGCTCTAGGTTGTTGGCCTTCCTGCAAGCACATGCCACTCAATTTATAATCACATACTTACTGCAGAAGTATTATCTGACTATGGGTAGGCTTCCCACCATGGTTTTTCCCTTTATCGGGTTTTCCACATACAAATCTTGGTGTCATGTGGTTGGTATCTATTCTTTGATTATTGGTTGTCCTTAATTGGTATATCTGCTATTTCGATAATTAGTTTAAGTATTCTGATATTGATCTTTTGTGTTCCAGTATTAAAGTTTTAATTGCTTAAGGTTTTGGTAATCTGGTGACAACTGATTCACCCCCACCCCCCCTCTCACTTGTCTTCTGTTTATTTGAATTGTCTAACAATTAGTATTAGAGCTCTGGTCCTCTCTGCAGAAGCTTAACCGCTTAAGGAAGATCCTATGACATCTATCAATCCAAGTCCATCTAGTTCAACTACAACTGTCTTTCAGAGAGAAATTCCTAGGCTTGATGGAATAAATTATAGAGTATGGAAGATTCGGATGTTGAAATTATAAACCATTGTATTCACTTCTTCTCTCCAGTACACATGAGGTAGATTTGCTTCCATTAACACGGTTCTTGCTGCATCTAGAATAGTTATGTTCTTCCTTTCCACAATTCCATTCTGCTGGGGTGTCCGGGGTGCTGATAGTTGTCTTTTGATTCCATTCACTTCACAGAATGCATTAAATTCTCTAGATGTAAATTCTCCTCCTTGATCTGATCTCAAACATTTGATTTTCTTGTCGATTTCATTTTCTACCATTGCCTTGTATATCTTGAATATTCCAAAAGCTTCTAATTTCTCCCTAAGAAAAGTAACCCAACACATTCTAGAATAATCATCAATTATTAGCATAAAGTATCTATCACCTTGTAGACTTCTTGTTCTTGTTGGACCACATAAATTAGTATAAATTAAATCAAAAATATTATTGGATTTCTCAACAATGCTCTTAAATGTTGTTCTGACTTGCTTTCCCATTTGACATTCCTTACATACCAGATTATGAGGTTTCACAATCTTAGGTAAATCCCTTACTGCCTTAGTTGAACTGATCTTTATAATGCAATCAAAATTCACATGAAAAAGTCTCTTATGCCATAACAAACTTTCATCAATGTGTGCAATCAAATATGTTTTATCACTGGTATTCAAATGAAAGATATTACCTTTAGTTTGATTATCAGTTGCAATCTGCAATCTAGTTATGTTTATGATTTTACATTTTCCATTCTTGAATTGTAACTGAAATCCTTTTTCCACTAACCGGCTAACACTCACAAGATTATGCTTTAAACCTTCTACATAATAAACATTGTTCAGTATTATGCTTACCATCCAAAGATATAGTGCCTCTTCCTTTGATTAAACAAGCTTTATCATCTCCAAATCTTACTAGACCTCCATGAATTTCCTAAAAAAGATAAGAATTTTCTTTTATCACCAGTCATTTGATGCGAGCATCCACTATCTATTATCCATTCATCCTTTTCTTCAATTTTTGCTGCCAGTGCCTGCTCTACCGGTTTGACAATAGGTGCTGGTTGATCTTCTTTTATTGCAACAAAAGACTGTTTGCTATCTACTAAATCTTCATATGAATAATCTGTAACACCTTCATCTGCATAGTAACATGACTTATCTCTATTTTTCTTAAATCTATATCGCTGATACTCAGGGTTAGGTTAATATGTTCTTCTTGCTTCGTCCCTTAATCATGCATGTCTATTAGGACACCTAGAAGCCATATGACCAACTTTATTGCAATTAAAACATTGAAAGGTGCTTTACCTTCATACTTACTTCTTGTTGGACCTTTAGGCATCTTTCTTGCAAATAGTGCTTCAAGTTCTTCATTTTCTCTTCTCAAATCTTCAAGTTCTTTTGCATAAAGTGCTTTCCAATCAGTTTTGTCAGATGATGATGATGTTGATGATGATGATTTTTTCAAAGCTGAATCAGTCTTGACTAGAGCAACGGGACAAAATTCCTCAAGCTCAAATGCTGAGAGTTTTCCAACCAAAGTATCTCTAGATACTGATGTATTAGGCGTTGTTCTCAACTCATTAATAGCAACCACTTTCATTTTGTAAGCCGGTGGCAAATCTCTTAACACTTTAGACACAATTTCATCTTCACATAAGGATCCTCCACAATATTGTATTCCTAAAACAATTTCATTAACTCTTTCCATAAATGCAGAAATTCTTTCATCTTCTTCCATTTTTAAATTTTCATACCTGGCCCGGTAACATTCTAGCTTTGCAATCTTGATAGTGTTATCTCCTTCATTCAATGTTTCCAGTTTATCCCAAATAGCTTTAGCAGTAGATCGGTTTGATAATCCCATGAATTGCTGATGTGATAATGCGCTCAGAAGTGCTTCTATTGCTTTGCAATCATTCTCCAAGTCCTTAACCAATGTCGGTGGATGAGGTTGATTTAGAGCAGGACCAACATAGCCATTCTTAGTAACATCCCATATATCTCTTCCAATGTAGTTCAAATGTGTTTCCTTTCTGATCTTCCATATACCATAGTTAGTTCCATCAAGTTTCAGACTGTCCTTCCTAAAAATATTTGTTGCCATAGGATCTCCTCAAGCTATTAGGATTCTGCAAAAAGAGGACTTAGCTCTGATACCAATTCTTAGGAACCGGAAAGGACAACTGAGAGGGGGGGGCGAATCAGTTGTAAACCAGTTATAACCCATATATAAATTATTCCAACTTAAACTTAGTGTCGGTAAACCAAACTTAAGTGCCAGTAAAATAGATTAACAGTTATAGCAATACCAGTATAACTTAATACATGAAATAGAAAGAGAAACAACATCCACAACACATGACACAAATATTTTTATGTGGAAACCCTGTAAGGGGAAAAACCATGGTGGGAAACCTTACCCACAATCAAATGATATTACTGCAGATAGTAAGTGTATACAAATGGGGTTTGCACATACAAAAAGACCAACCACCTAGAGCTCACTGCTTAATCACAAAATAGGAGTCACACTGACTACAATTGGATGGTTAAATCCAATAACAATGAATTGCTCAAAATAGAATCTACAATCCTGGATTCGGTACCGGTTTAAGCTCTCAACATGAGTGTCAAACACCCTCATAACCTTTCCTTCAACCTGTAAAGTTCTGATGCCAATAGTTAATAAGATGAGAGGGAGGGGGTGAATCATACAAACTTAACTTGTTCAATATATTCAACTGATTCAACCTCGGTAGCTTATACTTCAGAATACATAACCAAAACTGTAAAACATTCAAACTCATGGACAGATAACATCACAATACATATAACACTAGATTTAACGTGGAAACCCAAATAGGGAAAAACCATTGTGGTATTTTAGACCCACTAAGAAATATACCCTTCTAGAGTACGCTCGGTTAAAAGCAAATCCTATTAAAGATTACAAACACATTGCTAGATGTGACCCAGTTAAGGGATTTCCCTCAGACTTGTTAGAGTCTTGCACTTTGTGAGGAGTGACCTTGTCAAAGGATTTCAAACACTAATTTAGAATGTTACCTTGCTAGAGGGTTTACAAATAAGACAGTTAGGTCCACTTGGTTAAGAGATTTCCTGTCACTTACAAAACAAATAACAGTAATAAATTATATCTGCAACTTCACATCTGAAATGCTAAAGTAGATTCTATTTGCTCAAAACAATCTTGTCATAAAACTTATCTAGTCCCTTGTTGGGCTTGCTGGGCTTCTCAATCTGTTCTTCGATTAGATCTTCAAGCTTCTAAGCTCGGTGAACAATCTTGTAGCATCACTGTGCATACATTTGCCTGCATGCATTGTTTATTTACAATTCCTTATTTATAAACAATTTCTAACCACTTAATCTCCTTGATCACATTTCCCATGATCAATCTTAGCCATCAGATCATCAAACTTTACTAGGTTCAATGTATTCTTCGATCTGAAAACATTTTACCTGGCCTTGGAACTTGCATTCCTTCCTAGGAACTTGTGTTAGGTTATTGCGGTTCAATTTGTGATGTAGATTTTCCTCTTGATTTTTCATTGTCGTAGATCCTTAATAAAAACTTCTTGCATGACATACCAATCATTTATTCATCTCCATATCATCAACATCCTTCATTAAATAATTCTTTTATCCATCCAATGTGATCTATTATAACTTGGTTGTTACTCGGTTAATACTGAACTTTGCTCGGTAGACATTCTGCCTTCTTTAACCGATTTGATAACCTTAGGGTTTATTGACTAGGTACCTTAGGGTTTACAGACTAGGTTCCTTGCTCGGTGACATAATACAGTATTAAACTTATAATCAACAACATGTGTAGGATATCAAAGCAATCAAAACAACATGATCTCATCATTGTCTAACTCGGTAATAGTTGCCCATTGAATAACTTATTTCTCCCCTTTATTATCACATTCTTTCTATGTCACTTACCGACCTCCTAATACTCATCAACAGATACTTAAGATATGGCAACCTCATACTGAATCAGAAAATTAATTTCTCAACATCAATGACAAAACAATATTATTAAGATAGTAATCATCTTTCTTCAGTTATATCAATAATCTCCAATAACCTTCTCAATGTCCTTATTGAAATTCCAACAATCTCTTTTCTATTGTAATGCCAATAATCTCCCCCTTTGGCATTGATGGCAAAACCAACTTTAAGTGGCAATACCAACTTGATTTATTCCAACCGATTCGGATTCATATTGCTATTAGATTTCTCTTGTTATCATTGAGCTGTTTAAATCTTCTCTTGATGTCTTCTCCCCCTATCATTGGTTTTCTATTATCTTCTCCATTTAGTCTTCTCCCCCTTTGACAATAATGCCAAAAAAAAAACTAGTTCATGGTTTCTTCCTCTGTGAAGTGATTTGCCTTGCTGTGTTACACATGTATCAACTCAGTCTCGGTCAAAGCAACTTGTCTCTATTTACTAATTCCTACACACCTTTATAAAACCTTTTAAAGTGTGTAAATCAACATCAATCCACAAATAATATTCTATAAGTCATTGAATTGATGCTTTCACTGAAATCTGTCAGTGAGTAGAAGATAGGGGTAGGACCCCTAACTTGCTTCTGAGATACTCAAAAGTGTCCCTTGGTAGTGGCTTTGTAAAAATATTAGCTATTTGTTCCTTTGAACTGATATATTTCAGCACAACTTTCTTCTCTTGAACTTCTTCTCTGAGATAATGATACTTTATAGAGATATGTTTTGTCTTAGAGTGCATTACCAGATTCTTTATAATGTTAATGGCACTAGTATTATCACAGAATATAGTTACTGCCTCGGTAATTTTCTCATTTATACCTTCCAATAGTTGCTTGAGCCATGCTATATTTGTACAATTCAATGCTGCAGTGACATATTCAACTTTGGCTGTTGATTGTGAAATGCATCCTTGTTTCTTGCTAAGCCAACTTACTAGTCTTTCTCCAAAGAAGAAAGCTCCACCATTTATGCTTTTCCTGTCATCAATGTTTCTTGTCCAATCAGCATCAGTATAAATTTTTAAATCAAAATCATTCCTCTTTTCATATACTAAGCCATAATCTTCTATGCCTCCCAGGTATCTGAAAATTCTCTTGATTGCTGTCATATGGGTTTCTTTGGGATCTGCAGAAAATCTTGCAGCTATTCCTACGGCATGTGTTATATCTGACCTATTGTGAACAACATATTGCAACTTTCCAATCATAGATCGGTAAAGTGTCTCATCAACAGATGTAGATTCATCATTCTTTGATAGTTTATAGTTAGTAGTCATAGGAGTACTTACAGGTTTAGAATCCTCCATTCCAAATTTCTTCAAGATTTCCTTTATGTACTTGGATTGAGTAATGACAAATCTCATCTTTCATTTGCAGTATTTGTAAACCTATAAAATACTTTATCTCACCAATTGATGACATCTCAAATTCTTTGCACATTTCATTTCCAAAGTTCTTGCATAGAGAATCATTTCCACAAAAAATAATATCATCAACAAATATGGCTGAGATCGCTATTCCATTGTCCTCATCAATCTTCATGTACATATTGCTGTTTTCACTTGTTCTTATAAAACCAATCTTGACCAAATAAGAGTGTAGTCTTTCATACCATGCTCTAGGTGCTTGTTTCAAACCATATAAAGCTTTGTTCAATTTACATACCTGATCTTTACTCTTGTCTTCAACAAATCCTTTAGGCTGTTCAATATAAACTTCTTCTTCTAGTATACCATTCAAAAATGTAGATTTAGCATCCATTTGATATACCTTGAAATTTTTGAAAGCAGCATATGCCAACAATTTTCTTACTCCCTCAAGTCTAGCCACAGGTGCAAAAGTCTCACCATAATCTATTCCTTCTTCTTGAGAATAACCTTTGCAAACTAGTCTTGAATTGTTCCTAATGACCTCACCTTTTTCATTTAGCTTGTTTTTGAAAATCCACTTTGTACCAATTACATTTTTGTCCTTTGGTCTTGGGACCACTGTCCATGTTTCATTCTTCTTGATTTGATCAATCTCTTCTGTCATAGCATGTACCCAATCTCCATTGTTAAATGCCTCTTTTACTATTCTCGGTTCAAATTCAGATATCAAACATGTATTCTGTCTCAGTTTGTTCCTTGTCATCACTGGATCATCCTTATCTCCTATAATCTGACTTGATGCATGATTTCTTCTAACATATTTGGCTAATATAGGCTCGGTAGGCTCTATATTATCTTCTTCATCACTCGGTAACTGGATATTATCTTCATTTTCTTCAGCAACTTTCTCGGTTGAACATAAACAGATTATTCATAATTTTCTGGTTCTTTGGAATTTCCTTCATCATTTCTTTCTACAAATTCATCAATTTTCACATTTGCACTTTCTACTATTTTGTTAGATGATTTGATCAGACATTTAAATTCTTTACTTCTAGAAGAATAACCAAGAAATGTTCCTTCCTCGCTTTTTTGATCAAACTTTCCATTATTGTCATCTTTGTGAACATATCATCTACTTCCAAAGATTTTAAAATAACTTACATTAGGTTTCTTGTCATACCAAATTTCATATGGTGTCTTCATAGTTCCTTTCTTCAGTTGTACTTGGTTCAGGGTGTAAACTGCAGTGCTGATTGCTTCTCACCAAAATGTTTGAGGTACCTTCTTTTCTATCATCAGGGTTCTGGCACAATTTACAATTGATCTATTTCTTCTCTCAGGTATCCCATTTTGCTGAGGTGTTCTTCGTGCAGACACTTGCCTTTTTATACCATGATCATTGTAGAATAAGTTAAATTCATCAAAAGTGAACTCTCCTCCTCTATCAGATCTAAGACATTTCAGCTATCTTCATGTTTCATTTTCAACTCTTGCCTTGTACCATTTAAACATTTGAAAAGCTTCTGATTTTTCTTTTAAAAACATAACTGACATCATCCTTGAGTAATCATCCACAAATAATATGAAATATTTATCACCATAATAACTTTGAACTTTCATGGGACCACAAAGATCAATGTGTACTAGATCTAAAATTCCTTTAGAAGTGTAGGACTTACTTGTAAAGCTTGATCTTGTCATCTTACCCATCTGGCATCCTCGGCACATAGCATTCTCAGGTTTTTCCAAGCTTGATAGACCTCTTACTCAGTGCTTCTTACTTATTTTGATCAGATTATCAAAATTTACATGACAAAACCTTTTATGTCATAACCAAGTATCTTCTATTTTTGCATATAGACATTTGTTCCAAGTTGAGTCAAGGTGAAATGTATTACCTTTTGTTTGTGTCCTGGTAGCAGCCAACTTTCCATGTTTGTCATGAACTTTGACACATCCCTTCTGGAATTCTATTCGGTATCCTGTATTGTTTAGCTATGCTACACTCAACAAATTGTATTTCAAACGTTCAACCCAGTATACATCATCACATTTAGCATTGTCAAGAAGTATTATAGATCCTTTACCTTTCACTAGACATGGTGCATCATTACCAAATCTTACATATCCTCCATCATAGTCTTCTAATTTAACAATCTTGTGTTTATCACCTGTCATGTGATGTGAGCATCCACTATCTATGATCCAATAATTATTATTATTTATGTGAGATATTAGAGCTTTTTCTTCATACCTTTCTTCATCTGATCCATCTTCAATAGCCACATAAACAACTTCCTCTATATTAGTTTCATCAGATTTATCATCGTTGGAGTCCTCATCAGCTACTAGGCATGTCTTTCTATCTCTCCTTCTGAAGTCTCCGTGTCCTCTGTAGTGGTTGTTTTTCTGCCTCTTATCTCGGTATTCTCTCTTTTCACTAGATTCTTTGTCAGGGCAGTTAGCAGCCATATGTCCTATTTCATCACAATTGAAACATTTTAAAGGTGGCTTTCCTTTATACTTACCTTTGCCTCTCGGTAACCTTCTGGCCAATAGTGCTTCAAACTCTTCTTGCTTTCTGATTTCCTCATACAGTTTGTGTACTTCTTCCATGTTTTTATGAAATCTCTCACTTGCTCCACTGTGATTTCCTTTAGAATACTTATTCATTCTATCATTATAGTCATCAGATTCACCAATATGAAAAGAACTGAATGCAGATTCTATTTTATTTACCGAAGACCCACCGTTATCAAAATTACTTAACTCGAATGCATGTAGCTTACCGATAGTGGCATCCAAGGAGACTGGCATGTTTGGTACAAACCTTAATTCATTGATTGCAGAGACTCGAATGGCATAAGTAGGTAGAAGGGTTCTCAACAATGTACTTGTTACATCCTTTTCTTCAATAGTTCCTCCTGCTCCTTTAATTTGATTGACAATTTCCTTTAACCTTGTACTGTATTGGGTTATGTTCTCACCTTCATTCATTCTCATGGATTCAAGTTGTCCTCTTAGACTATCTACATTTGCTCTCTAAACATGTTCATCACCACCATACACAGATATGAGCTTGGTCCACATTGCTTTTGCATCATTACAACCTTCTAGATCATTAAACTCTAAGTCAGTCAATGCTGATGTTATTTCAATCATAGCTTGAATATATTCTTGCTTTGCCTTTATCTCTTCCATGGTCATCGGATTGGTGCTAGGTGGTATGTAATCATTCTCCAAATAATATGTTGCATATTCTCCAATTCTTGATAAGTGCAGCTTCATCCTTTTTTGCCATGTGGAGAAACTTGACTTGTTCAACTTTGGTGCATCCCTTTTATACATCTTGGGATCTTTGCCTCAAGTACCTTTAAACTTTTCTTCTGGAGTCCACAACTCTGATACCAATTATAAAGTTTTCATGCCAATAGTTAATAAGATGAGAGGGGGGGGGGGTGAATCATACAAACTTAACTTGTTCAATATATTCAACTGATTCAACCTTGGTAGCTTATACTTCAGAATACATAACCAAAACTGTAAAACATTCAAACTCATGAACAAATAACATCACAACACATATAACACCAGATTTAATGTGAAAATCCAAATAGGGAAAAACCATTGTGGGATTTCGGACCCACTAAGAAATATACCCTTCTAGAGTATGCTCGGTTAAAAGCAAATCCTGTTAAAGAATACAAACACATTGCTAGATGTGGCCCGGTTAAGGGTTTTCCGTCAGACTTGTTAGAGTCTTGCACTTTGTTAGAAGTGACCTTGTCAAAGGATTTCAAACACTCATTTAGAATGTTACCTTGCTAGAGGGTTTACAATTAAGACGGTTAGGTCCACTCGGTTAAGGGATTTCCTGTCACTTACAAAACAAATAACAGTAATAAATTATATCTACAACTTCACATCTGAAATGCTAAAGCAGATTCTATTTGCTCAAAACAATCTTGTCATAAAACTTATCTAGTCCCTTGTTGGGCTTGTTGGGCTACTCAATCTATTCTTCAATCAGATCTTTAAGCTTCTGATCTCGGTAAACAATCCTGTAACATCACTATGCATACAGTTGCTCGCATGCATTGTTTATCAACAATTCCTTATTTATAAACAATTTCTAACTGCTTAATCTCCTTGATCACATTTCCCATGATCAATCTTAGCCATCAGATCATCAAACTTGACTAGGTTCAATGTCTTTTTCGATTTGAAAACATTTTACCTCACCTTGGAACTTGCATTCCTTCCTAGGAACTTGTGCTAGGTTATTGCAGTTCAATCTATGCTGTAGATTTTCCTCTTGATTTTTCATTGTCGTAGATCCTTAATAAAAACTTCTTGCACGACATACCAATCATTTATTCATCTCCAGCTCATCAGCATCCTTCATTAAATAATTCTTTTATCCATCCAATGCGATCTATTATAACTCAGTTGTTACTTAGTTAATACTGAACTTCGCTCGGTAGACATTCTGCCTTCTTTAACCGATATCGATAACCTTAGGGTTTACCGAATAGGTTCCTTGCTCGGTGACATAATACAGTATTAAACTTATAATCAACAATATGTGTAGGATATCAAAGCAATCAAAACAACATGATCTCATCATTGTCTAACTTGGTAATAGTTGCCCATTGAATAACTTATTTCTCCCCTTTATTATCACATTCTTTCTGTGTCACTTACCGACCACCTAATACTCATCAACACATACTTCTCAAGATATGGCAACATCACACTAAATCAGAAAATCAATTTCTTGACATCAATGAAAAAACAATATTATTAAGATAGTAATCATCCTTCTTCAATTATATCAATAATCTCCAACAACCTTCTCAATGTCCTTATTGAAATGCCAACAATCTCCTTTCTATTGTAATGCCAATAATCTCCTTTCTATTGTAATGCCAACACAAGCTTCAGATAATGTCTGTGTGATTCGCACAAGGATCTTCTTATTTTTTCTCTTCAATATTTGCACACTCTCATCATGATCCCTTTTTTTTCAATAAGATCTTACAATCATATATACAAAACCTAAGGCCTATACATGAGTTCAACTCACTAAAGATATTACAATTAAATCAATTACAAATAATTCTTGATGTGATATAATATGTCAGATCAATATATTTACCACATTATCCGATCAATAAACCATTTCCAAAATGTGTTGTGCTAATAAGGAATAGATATCATGTACCGATCCATAACATAGACCTATCTGCCGGTTAAGACAAATCTGTCAACCCGATTAGACAAATAAGAAAAACGCTAAATCCAAAATTCCAATCCATCTCTTCGACATAACCAAATGATCTCAAAGTTATCATTGCTATCGGTGAACAATGTAACTTGCTGGTGAACATATACCGGTGACTGTGCATAAGACAATAACCATGCCGGTGAACACAATATGTCGGTTCAACAATAAACCAATAGAACCATACTGCCAAATCAACAATGTAGACCTCCAAGAAGATAAGTGTTGACAACAATGACAAAACCAATGCAACACATGATGAAGTCATCCATAATACCAACACAAAAGCTATATGGGACAAGTTGGAGACTGTAAATGAAGGTGACCCTACTATTAAGATTGCTAAACTTGATGGTTACCAGGTGAGATATGAAAATTTAAAGATGGAGGAAGATGAAAGGATTACTACATTCATGGAAAGGGTAAATGAAATTGTCATGGGAATTCAATGTTGTGGTGGATCTTTGAGTGAAGATGAAATAGTTTCTAAAGTTTTGAGAGCTTTACCATCGGCTTATAAGATGAAGGATACTGCAATTAATGAATTTAGAACAATGGAAAATAGTTCTAGAGTTGTGAAGTCTGAACCTACTTTTCATGCATTTACATCATCAACCGACAAGCAAGATTGGAAAGATTTGAATGCAAAAGAATTGGATGATATGAAGAGAGAAGATGAATAATTTGAGCAACTTGAAGCCCTATTTTTTAGAAGAGTACCTAAAGGACTGGTAGGAAGTAAGTATGAAGGAAAATCACCTTTTAAATGTTTTGCATGTAATAAGATAGGCCATTTTGCATATAGATGTCCTGAAAGGAATTCAAGATTTGAAGGAAGAGATAGAAGATGTTTTAAGCCTAACCCTAGATATCAGAACAAGCATAAGTACAAGGAAAACAAAAATAAATCATGTAACTTTGTGGATGAGGAAGGTGTGACTGATTCTAATGATGAACCAACACAAGACTCTGCTAGTGGTTCCAACAATAGAAAGGAATGAGTGTTCCTGGCTATCAAGGAAGATGATATGGCACTGGAAGAGAATGTATCTAAAGAAAAGGCCCTTGCTGCTAAAATTGAAGATAAGGACAAATGGGTAATAGATAGTAGTTGTTCACATCATATGACTGGAGATAAAAGGAAGTTTCTATCTTTGCAAGAATTTGATGGCGGTCTGGTTAGATTTGGAGATGACAAAGCATGCAGGATCAAAGGAAGAGGAACTATATTATTAGATGGTAAGCACAATACTGATAATATTTATTATGTTGAAGGTTTGAGGAATAATCTCTTGAGTGTAGGACAATTGGTGGATAAGGGATTTCAATTACAATTCAAGGATGGAAAATGCAAAATCATTAATAGATCTAGATTGGAAATCGCAATCGGTACTCAGACAAAAGGTAATATATGGTTTGCAGATAGTTAATTAAATATGCAGTTATTTGATTAATCCCCCTTCCCAATTAATTGAATTCAAAAGCAATTTGATTAATTTCTCTATTCATCTACTAGTAAATAAATCTACATGATTTATTTATATAGTTCATTTCATATCCCTTTTGATTAATTAATCTAATTTAATTAATCCTCCCCCCATCTAAATCAATTATTCTAATATGTAATTAAAATTAACAAACTCAAGTTTGTTGAGATTGATTACCATTTTCCAATTATTTGAATTTCTAAATTCAATTGAACACATGGCTCCTAACTTTTAACCACCTAACCTAGCCCATTCTGCCTAACCTTGGGTTTAACTAACCCTATACTATCTTGCACATCCTAAACTCCTTATCCTAACCTCCTATGGTGTGGATATTCTCCCCTTGAGATACATGACACTTTTTCCACATGTCTCCTCTATTGGACACTTGCCCTCTCATGATCAAGGCTCCTTGACACTTGTCACCATAGAGATGACAAGTGTCCCTTCCTCCAACCTTTTCTCCAACTTCCTGAATCTTGGCCCTTGATATCTTTAGATCAGATCTAGACCGTCGATTCCTGCCACCTCAACTTTGGCCTTGTAATTCCTATAAATATCCTCCATTTTGGAGCAATAAGCATCCCTTGCATTCATAGTTTTAGCATCATTACTATAGGCATTTTCATTTCAATCATCTGGTAATTAGCATTTTGGATTAATCATAACATGTTAATCTAGTTTTTTAGATCATGAATTTCATATCATTTGCATAATCAATCATGATTAAGTAGCTACTCAACTCTTGAGTTGCCACTTTGGAGGTCATTGCTCTGCTGAGGGAAAATCAATCCAAAACCTTCAAGGTCCTCAAGAATAGAGGAAAATGGGACATTTCAAGGGAGGCTTATGGTTTGCATCTTTAATTTAGTTTTCAATTAAGCTTTCCATTATATTTTATTGTCTCATTATATGTGTATGCCTTTCTATTTACCACATTTTTAGCATCACATTAATTGGCACCCACCATGGGGCTCAAGCCCCTTTGATCTTTAACAAGTTTTCTTGCAGGAAATTTCATTAACATGTTGATTAGCTCTTTCGGTGTGCAGATTAGCTCTCTCGGGCTCCCGAATCGTGTTTTTGGTCTCTATTGTAGGGTCCTGACATTTCAAATGGCATTTATGGGAGACTTCTCGACTTTGTTTTTATGTTTTTCTCTGTTTTAGCATTTTCAATTTGTACCTGAGCATTTTTGGTATGTTCTATTACCATTTTTGGTATACTTGACAACATTTTCAGTCAGTTTAACAAAGTTTTTGGTGTTCAGAATAGCATTTCTAGTGTGCAGAATAGCATTTTGGGTCCATTTGGCAGCATTCTTGGCACATATGATGGCATTCTTGGTCAATTTGATGGCGTTTTCAATTTTTTATTGATTTTTCAAATGTTTTAATTTGTATTCCTTATTTTTGCTTTTGGAGTGTCATTTTCCTGAACCTAATTTGCAGATTGTTGGTTTTGTAGGTACTCATTTCACTATGAGAGATCAAAGGCATAAACCATTTTGTCATCAAAGAATGCAATATAAACTACTAACTTTATTTGTAGCTGCGGGATTTTGCACTTATTTTTGTTAAATTAGGCACATAGACTAATTACAATGGAAATGAACACACATGTCTTATGTGTTTTGATGATAGGCGAGTATGCTCTCACCTTTCTTAGGTGATCAGAAAGATAGACTCATCTTTTTCTTTCAATAGTACATATCTTTAGCGGGCCTGCCCTCCCGAGGAGCCTATGAGGCCAAAGCCATTAAGGTCAGTGAGAGGGGAACGACCCAAGTGGGAATGGCTAACGCCAAGTACTCCAACCCATTATAAAATAAA
Organism: Cryptomeria japonica; assembly: GCF_030272615.1. Classification (NCBI taxonomy): domain Eukaryota; kingdom Viridiplantae; phylum Streptophyta; class Pinopsida; order Cupressales; family Cupressaceae; genus Cryptomeria; species Cryptomeria japonica. The sequence goes on along the minus strand of NC_081405.1, from coordinate 691,450,615 downwards.
CGTGATTTGATGAAAATAAAGTCAATGATAGTTCTCGGGAATAGCTCTCCTCCGTACCTTCGGATATATCAAACCTTAGTTTTCAAGGCTAGGAGACCGCTTAATTGAGTTTATACCCCAATGAGCCAAACTAATCCCTTACTAGTTCCAATTAAAAATAGAAGCTATGCGGTTTACCTCCGAACATTATTAAATTCTTAGTGCATAGAGGGGGAAGAATCTCTCCTTAAGATGCTCACCATATGTCCCTCTTGAGCATATATGTGAACTCCCCTTTTGAGACCTTATTGCTAGGCTCATAATGGGACTCCACTAGCTCTTGCAAAGGCAAAAACATGGGCGCCCTTTAGGTGGTGAGAAGGGTGTGTGAGCTGACATGGTACCAAGTGTGCACTAAGAACTAATAATAAAGACAATCTCCTTAGGATAGATTGAATGGCATGTTTTCAATTGTTCAAAACCCGTGAAAAATTGGGCTTTCTTTAAAGCTTCTTGAACATACACTTTATATGTCCTTTGGGACAAAAATACAATCTGAATTCTGTGTTTGTAAGTCAAGTCAATATATCATCCATTGAAATACAACAAAAATTGCAAACTCAAAATTCAAATTGTCAAATTTACAAGATTCAGAATAGATTAGCTCTTACAATCCAAACATTAGCTCTTTCGGTCCAAACAGTCGCACTTTCAGTCCAAACATTAGCTCTTTTGATCCAAACAGTCACACTTACAGTTCAAACAGTCACACTTTTAGTCCAAACAGTAGCTCTTACGGTCCAAACAATCGCACTTTCAATCCAAATAGTAACTCTTTCAGTCCAAACAGTTGCACTTTCAATCCAATCGTTAGGTCTCTTGGTATGAATGTTAACTTTTTCATATTTCAACATTAACTCTCCAAGGTTGAGCTTGCTAGGTATAAGAATCAATTTTATCAGTCTACACATCAACTCTTAGAGTCAAAACAACCATTGTCTAAGTTCCAACATCTTAATTTGAAAAAACAAAGGTCCTGGTCTAAACAACAGAGTTTCTAGTCTAAACAATAGCTCTTTGGGTCTCAACAACGGAGTTCCTGGTCTAAATAGTAGAGTTCCTAGTCTAAACAATAGAGTTTCTAGTTCAAACAACAACTCTGTTGGTCTAAACAATAGAGTTCCTAGTATAAACAACAAAGTTCTTAGTCTAAACAATAGCTCTCTTGGTCTAAATGTCAGCTCCCTTGGTCTAATCAATAACTCTTTTGAGTTTAATGTCAAATTGCTCATGTTTCGACACTAGATCTCCTAGTTTACACTTGCTAGGTCTAAATATTGGTTATCTGAGTCTGAAAATCACAAAGTTGGGTCAAAACAATAATCCCCTAAGTTCAAACACTCTATTTGTTGAGTCTAAACATCACTGTTTTGAACTTTAGAGTCACTACATTGTAGAATAACATTTTTGGTCAGTATTGCAGCATTTTTGGTCAGTATAGTAGCATTTTTGGTGTGTTCCTCGATGTTTCTGGTCTATTCCTCAGCATTTTTAGTCAGTTTATCAACATTTTTGGTTAGTTTATCAACGTTTTGGTCAGTATAGCAGCGTTTCCGATCATTTTGTCAGCATTTTTGGTAAACTGCACCGAAATCAAAAAACAAAAACAAGTCATTTCTCAAACAGTCAGACATAGAGACTAGGTCATCTTCTTGGGTCACTCAGTCAGATTATCTTCTGTCAAAACAGATTCAAGACTAGACACACTAAGGTTCTCAAGTATTCACCTCCAACAAGTTCAAGATCTAACATCTCAAAGTGCAACATCACATTTTCTTTGATAAACTGATCGTTCAAACATAGTTTCTCATCAAGATCTATCATCCTTTATCATGAAACTATAACGCTTGATCATAATAACCTCATTCTCTATCATAGGATATATCATTCCTATTGAACTTGGTCATATCAAAAATCATAAAATTTGCACTCCAAAACTAAGATCGAAAAACTTGCAAACAAACAAATACTTGAAAAGATCATTTCGTGTCTATCCATCTATACTATTTACCTCAACAATTGATCAATTATTGCGACACATCATAGAAGATTTAAAACTTGCAAAACATTCAGAACACATATATGCCCATTTTAACCAGGGCTCAGAGATGAAAGATTGCAGAAAGAAAAATAGAAACATTTGAAATAACTGAAGATTATAGGAACATGGAACATGAAAATGAAATACAAAAAGGGGAAATAATAGAACTGTTGGTATTTTGGTATGGTTTTGTCATTGATGTCAACATCTACTGAATACACCTACTTTGGAGATCCAACAACATTCACCAGCAAGCAGTAAACTGTGCAACAGTTACTGGTATATGGTTCACCGACAGGATATATTGTTCACCGGTACCTGGAATGATATGGAAGACACTTGGTAATGTTGAAGACATCATGTGGACACTTTATTTTGAAGAAATTATCATTGGTATATTCATATTTGCATATTTTCTTTTACCGACAAATAGGTCCAGGTTATCTAGGGTTACACCAGCAGGTTTATCTTTTCCAGATCAGCATGGCATGCTATGGAGATGATTTATTATTGTTGTAAATGCATTAAGCCAACATGTTCAATTAGTTATTGCATCGGATATTATATTGATTGTAAAATATTTTTATTGTAATATCTTGTAGAGCCAACCTACTAAAATTGGTCTTAGGGTATGGTATAAATGTAAGATCTTATTTGTAAGATCAAGTGTGGAATGCGAAAAAGAATTAAGTGAAGGTATATGCGAGATCAAGCAGGGATATACATGAAGACATCATTTGAAGGTGAAGTTAAGTTTTTATAGAAGCATATCAGCATTACACTGGTACTGAATCCAACATATGAAGATGCTATTTTGTGCAGTACATTCTTATTGGATTTAACCATCCAACTGTAGTCAGTGTGACTCTCATTTTGTGATTGAGTAGTGAGCTCTAGGCTATTGGCCTTTCTGCATGTGCAGACCCCATTTATGTACACTTACTATCTACAGTAGTATCATTTGATTGTGGGTAAGGTTTCCCACCGTGATTTTTCCCCTTATAGGGTTTCCACGTACAAATATTGGTGTCATGTGTTGTGGATGACTTTATGTTTATGTTTCATGTATTAATCCTTAACGTTATAGCAATTTACTATTAACACTGTCTACCAACATACTTAACTGGTTTGTCAGTATTAAGCATTAAGTTGGTTAATGAGTTTTTGGTTTGAATTTATTTGACAACTGATTCACCCCCCCCTCTCATTTGTCTCTAGGACCTAACAATTGGTATCAGAGCCTAGTCCTCTTTTGCAAAAGTTTAACAACTTGAGGAGATCCAATGTCTACTAATTACTTCAGGAAGGACAGTCCTAAACTTGATGGAACCAACTATGGGATATGGAAGATCAAGATGGAGACAAATCTGAATTGCATTGGTAAAGACATCTGGGAAGTTACAAAGAATGGTTATACTGCTGCTGTAGCTGGTCAGACTGCTCCAACTACTTTAGCCAAAGATGAAGAGAATGATTGCAAAGCAAGAGAAGCACTTTTGAGTGCATTATCAGATGAACAAATCATGGGATTATCAGATAGGTCTACTGCTAAAGCTATTTGGGATCACTTGGAAACACTGAATGAAGGAGATTCCACAGTCAAAATTGCAAAACTTGAAAGTTTTCGAGTAAGGTATGAACATCTGAAAATGGAAGAAGATGAAAGGATTTCTGCTTTTATGGAAAGAGTAAATGAAATTGTTTTGGGTATTAAATGTTGTGGAGGAACCTTGAGTGATGATGAAATTGTTTCAAAAATCTTAAGAGGTTTTCCACCGACATATAAAATGAAGGTTACTGCTATAAATGAATTAAGAACAATGCCTAATACATCAGTAACTAGGGATACATTGATTGGAAAACTTTCAGCCTTTGAAATTAAGGAATTTGCTCCTGTTGCTACTATAAAGACTGATTTGGCCTTTAAAGCATCAACATCATCTGCTCCATCATTTGACAAATCAGACTGGAGAGCCTTTTATGCAAGAGAACTTGAAGAATCCAGAAAGGAGAATGAAGAGCTTGAAGAACTTGAAGCACTATTTGCAAGGAAAATGCCAAAAGGTCCAATTGGAAGTATTTCAGAATTTTTAAATGTGTTTTTCAAAATCTTTCAATTTTCTGCAATCTTTTATTAAAACATTGATATGCCTTGCTCTTAGATGAATAACCAAGAAATATTCCTTCGTCACTTCTAGGATCAAATTTGCCAATATACTCATCTCTTCTAATATAACATTTGCTTCCAAAAATTCTGAAATACTTAAGAGTAGGAGTATTAAGCATTAAGTTGGTTAATAAGTTTTTGGTTTTGAATTTATTTGATAACTGATTCACCCCCCTCCCCCCCCCCCCCCCTTCTCTCAGTTGTCTCTGGGACCTAACAAGAACAACATCTCAGAGAAATCAAACAAGATCCTAAATTCGATAAATTTATGGAGAAAATATTGGAGGGAGACAAAGAAAAATACTTCCTAATGTTAGCTAAATCTTGTGCTACACTCTCCCAAGATTTTGATGTGAGCAAATTAGGACAAAAGAGAAGTGGCTCTTTCCATGATAAAAAATGACATGAGGATATTTTTGGTCACAAAAATGATGACACATCAATTCCTAATAACACAAGAACTAATGAGAAAAGTTCCATTCTAAAAAAATATGATGTAGAAATTCTCAATCATGTCAAATCTAATAAGGACACAAGAAAGAGTCGGGATGATACGAGACGAGACCAAGATCATACTAGAGCCCAAACTCATGGTTATACAAGAATAAATCATATGGATAATCCTCTCACAGCTCTTACACAACAAATACAAACACTGCAAACATAGATTCAAGATATATAGAGAGGAACTGTTAGATGATATTCGCTTTAGGAAATTTGTCCTTACCCATTCGACATAAATCTAAACATGATACCATTTCATACAGGTTGTGAAACTCCAAGATATGATAAATATAATGGAAGCACTGATCCCCAAGATCATATACAAGAATTTTGTATGATGAGTATGGAGTTTGCACATGAGGATACATACCTGATGAGATTATTTCCAAAGAGATTAAGTGGACTAGCTATGGAATGGTTCTCCAAACTTCCACCTGGAATTAGATCATTTGTAGAATTGGTGGATAAGTTTGTTTCACAATACTCTTACAACATTCAACATGAGGTCACAATGCTTGACCTATCTTATACTAAACAAAAGAGTGGACAACCTTTCATGACCTTTCTACAAAGATGGAGATGGTTAGGTTCATGATATCCCCGTACAATGCCAGAATAGGAGAAAATGGATATATTCATCAACAACCTAAATGATCAAATGAGTTATAATCTAAAAATGCAATGTCATCAAAATTTTGAAAAAATGATTGATAACAAAATTAGAATGGAAGAAGCTACGCTAAAGAAAGGTGAGTTGAAGCTATACAAAGAAGGAGTTCATCCTCCTAATAACAATAACAACAATAACAATGATAAGACAAAATTTTAGAATATAAATCAAAATGTTGTCAATGATGGGATAGTGGATAACAACAATGTAAAACCAAAGCAACCAGTTTTTAATTTATCCAATCACTTAGCAGTGGCTCAACAAAACAAAAATCATCAAAACTCAATTGTCAACAATTTTTTTTGATGAAAATTTACAAACATTGGTGAACCACTTGGGTCAGCATTAAAGACGCTTCTCACAAACAAGTTAATTATCTTGCTAGAAGAAAGAAACTTTTAACCCAAGGTAAAACCTACTTGGTGGAATGATAACTATTATTCTGATTTCCATCAACACAAAGGACACCAACCAGATGCTTGTCAATGATTAAAAAATAGCATCCAAAATTTGATTGATAATGGAGTAATAACTGTGGATGGACATAAAACAAACAAATCTCACACAACTTTCAAAACTCTACTTCCTAACTATGAGAAGGGTGAATCATCAACAGAGAAGAATGGTAAAGGTAAAGAAAAGGTGAACTATGCTCATGCATATGACAATGTGGTAAATGTGATCATGGTTAAAGAGAAACAACATCAAGAACCCCCTCATGCTATCACAAGAAGCAAATCCAAAGTTGTTTTATTGGGTCCTATAACTAACATGTCATCCACTATAAAACAATACAGTCTAGTGGATCAACTACAGAAGACCCTCGCGCAAATATCCATCTTAGAACTTTTAAAGCTTTCACTTGCACACAAAGAAATTCTAGAAAGACAATTAGTAGATACAACAATGTCCAAAGATCTTGATATAGATCAATTCCAAACCATGGTGGGACACCTCACAACCCCTCACTCCTTATCATTTACCGAAGAAGATGACATGTCCTTGCAACATCCCCATAATGCTCCCTGTCATATTGAAGTCCTCATTGACAAGACATGTGTTAAACGTGTCCTAATAGATGGTGGAGTTGGCTTAAACATTTGCTGATTGAGTCTTGTCTGTGCTCTAGGTTATTCAAAAGATGTATATGATCCTTGGAAAAAGATCACCATCAAAGCATATGATGAAGAAGAGTGTTACTCTAAAGGAATTTTCATATTACCCATCAGAGTGGGACCTTTGTAGAAAGACACATCATGCCAAGTTCTAGAATTGGACTTATCATACAACATACTCTTGGGAAGACCCTGGATACATGACATACAAGTTGTTTCATCAACATATCATCAGTTCCTAAAATTTCCCTACAATGGGTAGGAAATCACAATCTCAATAGATTCAAATCCATTTCAGTACTGTAGTAATCTCAAACCAACTCAAGAGGTCATTGTTCCTCATAATAGGGAGGCATCATCTTCAAACATACAAACCAAAGAAAAATTGTTTGCCTCAATTTTGTGAAGTATGGAAAAATAAATGTAGCTAAGAGATCAATGGAATGAAGAATATTCAATATCACAACTACCACTTTTTACTAAGTCCTATGGAAAACCATCAAACTCTAAACAATAACCAATTGTGAAACATCTTCCAATATTTGATGGAGCATTTGTTAGTGTTGGGACCTTATTAGAGGAAACAAAAGACAAAGATGCACTATAGTGGCTATACAAGGATGAAGAAGTCCAACAAAAGATCAACAATATCAGAATACCTATAGAAAATTATGGAAAAGGATTTAACATCCTTCAAAAAATGGGATACACTGGAATAGGTCCTATAGAAAAATGAAAAGAAGGTATCTTAGAACCTATCCAACCTCACACACAGTAGGCTACAAACAAAGTAGGTTTAGGGTATGGACAAGTTACTCTACCAAAAGACACATCTTCTAGCCAACAATAAGAGGAATATGAAAACAAACAAGAACAACTTGCAATTGAAAGGGAAGAAGCATCTGCCAAGCAACAAGCACAAGAAAACATGAAATAGAAAAAATTGTTAGGGTTGCCACAGATACTGAGAGGTGGGGGGGGGGGTGAATCAGTATCTAACTAGTAATAAGAATTTCTTAAGTTAAAACATGCATAACATAATATAACAGTGTACTTGTATGCAAGAAACAATGCAATAAACAGAATCAAGAACATCCACATGAAAAGTACACCATAACACAAGATGTTTAACAAGGAAACCCAGTGTGGGAAAAACCTCGGTGGGATTTGTGACCCACAATATTCACTCACTGGCCAATAAGAGAATATTACTTACAATAGGGGCCTACACATGCAGGAAGGCCAACTGCCTAGAGCTCACTGCTCAATGGGAAGTCACACTGACTTACAATAAGGATTATACTCATCCAATAACTTGTACTACTTTACAATAGCATCTTCAATGCCAGATTCAGTACCAGTTCCTGCTTTGTTCTTTACATATACCCTTGACCTATATTTCGCATATTTAGGCTTGCCTAATAATTTCCTTAATGCTCTCTCTATCACTCTTAAAAATGTCTACAATGATCTCCTTTATATATAAGAGTCATTTTACAATTTTCCAAGTCGGCTTACAATAATAAACAAAATATTACGTAACAAAAATCCTGTCGGCCTCTATGCCAGTATACATGTTTTCTTCTGTGTCGGTGCTGGTGTCCTGAGTGCCAGTGTGGAGTATGATCTGCTGATGCTGGTGCACTATCTTTCCTGTGTAATACTTTGCTGGTATGATGTCTTGCCAGTGCCATAGGATTGCAAGGTTGCCATTAATGACAAAACCTTCAATCACATACAATGTCTCATTGGAGTGTGTATATGCCAACAATCTCCCCCTTTGGCATTGATGGCAACACTCATGAGAAATTTCAAAAGTATCCAAAAATGTTACCAAAAAGAATGTTTACCAAAAATGTGAGAGCTCCCCCTGAGCATATGATTCCTATGTTTTGAATTTTCTCATCCCACTACTCCCCCTTTGGCATCAATGACAAAGGTTGTCAAGATGTCAGTAGAGTTTGTAGTTTCATCTATCCATATCCTCAACCTTGTAGTTGGGTAGTTATTATCTGAAAAAGATCCCCCAAAATTAAGTTTATACTATCCATAAACTTCTTACTATCCTTTATTGCTATCTCAATTCTCTTCACTGTACCGGTGAGATGCTGCAAATGCTCTGCCGGTGTTTTGCTTCCCTGTGTTAATGCCTCAGATATTTCCTTCCGCAGAGATGCTGAATAGTCCAATCTTGGACTTATTTTAGATCTCAAATGTTTTTCCTTGTTTATTATTCTTTCTTTTTCCCTTTCTAATTTGAGTAGTTCTTCCTGAAAATTTGCCATCTTCTCTTCAAAAACTGATAGTGAATCCAGTGGGTTGACAAAGCTGTCTGCAAGTTTATTTATCTCATCCTGTGCCTTGCTTATTTTCTTGTCAATATCTATGTTGGAAAAATGGTGTCTCAACCTTGCATTTATGTGAGGTTACTATTTATAGTAAGTTTTCGTTTGAGCACGAAATGGTGCGAAACTCTCCCTGAAGCTTCTAGTTGGTTAGATAAGCATTCCGGTAAAGTTGCGTCGCAAGGTCACGGCTAGTTTTGAAGATATTAATGTTTTCGTCTTGGAGGGGTGCAATAAAATATTTAAACTTAATTTTGGAGACTTTAGAGGCTCCGAAACGCCCTGAAAAGTGGCCGTAACCAGTGAAGCGGGTTACGAGGTGATAGAGCACTTCGCGAGCTTTCCGGCGCTTCGAACGGTTTGTCAATCGGACACCCGGTTCTCAAGTTATGGCCTCCGGAAGTTTGTACTCCTGAAATAGGAAAAATAATTTGTATCGGATACATAAATGAGCTGTAAAAGGGAGCGACACGTGTTGATGTGTGCTTTAACATGTCATAGGGCATCTAGAAGGGAGATAAGGTCGGCTACACCTTATTGGGTGGTTTTAGCCCATGGTTTTGTAATACCGTTTGACGGTTTCTTGTATTGTATCTCCTATTTATGAGGTGTGAGAGATAGAGGTTGTGTGTAAGAGTCCTATGGCTATTGAGTTGCCTCTGAATCTCTGTTTAGTGCTACTCCTGCGAAGAGCTTGCTTTGCAAGTATGTTGTAATCTGTTTTTGATTGCTGAATAAAATATTGAGCTGCTTTTGGAGGGTGGGGTTTTTCTCCCGAAAGGGTTTTCCCCACGTAAATCATTGTGTTGTGGTATGAATGTTATTATACCTATTTCTATTTTCTATAACTGTTGTAATGATCTGAAAAAGTTTTGCATTACCCTCCTCTCAAGGTTAGTGTAGGAAGTTGTTTCTGCTACTTAACTTCCTTACAAGTGGTATCAGAGCCTGATCACCTTTGGTTTCAATTGTGGGCAGTTGGGTTTTTTGAACTAATCCAGATTTGAGTGGGAGCTTGTGCAGAAGACACTTTTTGATCTTGTTGCACGAATATTCAGATGGCGAGTTCGTCAGGGAGAATAGAGGTGGAGAAATTTAATGGAAGTAATTTTGAGATGTGGAAGCTGAAGATGGAAGATCTGCTAATAGATCGAGATCTTTGAGATGCTATTGATGCGAATGTCCAAAGGCCCTCAGATCCTACTGCGGCAGCTCAGTATGATGTTATGGACCGAAAAGCCAAGGGTCTAATCAGACTCTGCCTAGCAGACTCTGTTCTAATCAATGTCCATGAAGAGAACTCTGCAAAGAAGCTATGGACTAAGCTTGGTGAGATGTATCAAGTGAAATCTTTATTAAATCAAATTTTCTTAAGAAAGAAATTGTATTCCTTGAAGATGGAAGAGGGTGGACGAATTACAGACCACCTAGAAGCATTCAATATGTTGGTGGCTCAATTAGTATCCGTCGGTGTTAAGATGGACGAGGAGGAGAAATGTCAGATCTTGCTTTGTTCTTTGCCTGATTCGTGGGATTCTCTTGTTATGGCTATCGGTAGTACTTCTGTTGTTTTGAAATCTGAAGACGTGGTGGGTGCCCTACTCGGTGAAGAGATGCGAAGGAAGGTATCCATCAGTTCAAAGGAAGCCCTAACCGTTCGTGGAAGACCTAAGGAGAAAGGCAAGAAGAATGAGAAGCGCGACAAGTCCAAATCCAAAGGGAGATCGAAATCTCCTAGAAAGTCCAAAGTCATTTGCTGGAACTGCAGTAAACCGGGTCACATCCGTAAGGACTGCAAAGAAGAAAAGAAGAAGAAGAAAAAGAAGAAGTTCGATTCTGATTCTGAGTCCGACAAGGAAGATGGCGATGCATTTATTGCGGCTTTGGCGACTCATGTAGGTAATGATGCCTGGCTAATTGACTCAGGTGCATCTTTTCATATGACTTCCAATAGAGATTGGTTTTCTGAATATGAAGGATTTAATGGAGGTAAGGTGTACTTGGGTGATGATTCACATCTGAACATTGTTGGTCGAGGTAAAGTTAGAATCAGGTTTTCTGATGGTAGAATAAAAAAGATTAATGGTGTGCTGCATATCCCTGGATTAAAATGAAACCTGTTATCTGTGAGCAAACTGATAGATGCAGGTGTGCAGGTAGTCTTTTCTGAAGCAGGATGTAAGATGATTAAGGGTGCTATGGTAGTTTCTAGAGGTGTCAGGTTTGGCACTTTGTATAAGCTTGAAGCATACAATGTTGAATGTAATAGTACTTCTGTAAAAAGTAAATCTGTGGATACTTCACTGGAAGATTTGAAGGTTTCACCTTCAGCAGATGGAAATGGTTTTTGGGTACCTAAGGGTGCTCTTTCATCTGAAGCAAAGTTACCTGCAGAGAAGACTATGTTATGGCACCAGAGACTTGGCCACATTGGAGAAAAGGGTCTAAGGACCTTGAAAAATAAAAACCTTGTTGAAGGTTTGAATGACTGTAATCTTGACTTTGATTTCTGTGAGCATTGCATTTATGGAAAACAAAACCGCGTTCAGTTTTACTCGAGTTCTCATAAAACTTGTGGTGTTTTGGATCTTATCCATTCTGATGTGTTTGGTCCAGTAGATGTCTCTTCGATTGGAAAATCCACATATTATGTTTCATTTATTGATGATTTTAGTAGAAGGACATGGGTTTATTTTCTAAAGAGTAAATCTGAAGTTTTTAGTCATTTTAAAGAATTTAAAGCAATGGTTGAGTTGCAGACTAGAAAGAAAATAAAATGTTTGAGAACTGATAATGGCGGTGAGTTTTGCTCTAATGATTTTGATAGATTCTATAAAGACTGTGGAATTAACAGGCATAAGACAACTCCGTATTCTCCACAGCAGAATGGAGTTGTAGAAAGAATGAACAAGACACTGATGGAGAAGGCTAGGAGTATGTTGAGTGGTGCTGGTCTCGAACAAAAGTTTTGGGCTGAAGCTGTTGCCACTGCTTGCTACCTGATTAATAGGTCTCCTACATCAGCTCTTGTTGATAAAACGCCTATGGAAGCATGGTCAGGTCACAAGCCTTCATTGAGACATCTGAGAGTTTTTGGTTGCGAGGCATATGCACATGTGCCAAAGGAGAAGCGAACAAAGTTGGAGAACAAGGCTGTGAAATGTATCTTCATCGGGTATAGTTATGGTGTGAAAGGATACAAGCTTTGGGACCCTGTTGCACAAAAGGTAATTCATAGTAGAAGTGTTATTTTTAGAGAAATTAAGTCTCCTTCTGTTACATTGCAGCCATAACAGACTAAAAAAGAAGATGTGATTCAACTTCCTTCTACACCTGAAAGAGTTGAATCGAGACCCCTAGATAGGCAAGAATTTGAGGAGAGCTCATCTAGCTCTAAATCTTCAGAAGAGGAGGAAGAACCTCCAACTCAGCTTGTTCGAAGGTCTACAAGACATAGACAACCACCTGAAAGGTATTCACCTAATGATTGGAGATGTATTTTTGCTTTGAATACTAGTGTGGATGAACTGAAATCTGTAGAAGAGGCATTAGGTATGAATGATGCAGAATCCTGGAAGATTGCTATGGAGGAAGAAATGGCAGCTTTGAAAAAGAATGATACATGGGATCTTGTACCATTGCCTGAAGGACGAAAACCTATTGGTTGTAAATGGGTGTTCAAGAAAAAGATTGGTTCAGATGGAAGCATTGAGAAGTATAAAACAAGGTTGGTTGCAAAAGGCTACTCTCAGGTTGAGGGTGTTGATTACGGTGAGATATTTTCTCCTGTTGCAAAAATGACGTCCATTAGATTTTTGCTTTCTATTGCTACTGCTTATGATTTAGAGGTTGAACAAATGGATGTGAAAACTGCTTTCCTTCATGATGATTTGGAGGAAGATATTTATATGACACAGCCAGAGCACTATGTGGTGAAAGGCAAAAGTAATTTGGTCCGTAAGTTGAAGAAATCTTTGTATGGCCTCAAACAAGGTCTTAGGATGTGGTACTAGAAATTTGATACATATGTGTTGAGTTTGGGATTTGAACGTTCTAAATCAGATCACTGTGTTTATTATAAATCTTATGGTGATCATTTCTTATTCATTGCATTGTATGTTGATGATATGTTATTCATTGGTAAAGGGAAATGTATGATTTCAGAACTGAAATCTCAGCTCGCTGCTAAATTTGAAATGAAAGATCTTGGTGCAGCAAAGCACATTCTTGGGATGGAAATTAGAAGAGATAGGGTGAACAGAAAGCTATGGCTAGGCCAGAGTAAGTATGTGAATTCAGTGCTACAGAGGTTCAACATGCAGAATTGTAGACCATTGAGTGTTCCTTTTATAGTTGGAATGAAACTATCTGTTTCAGATTGTCCTACATCCCCATTGGAGATGGAAGACATGAGCAGAGTGCCTTACCAGAGTGCGGTTGGAAGCTTGATGTATGCTATGGTCTGTACTAGACCAGACATTGCCCAAGCAGTGGGAGTACTTTCTAGATATATGTCTAATCCTGGTAGAGTTCATTGGAATGCAGTCAAAAGAGTCTTCAGATATTTGAAGGGTACTTCAGAGTATTCTTTGTGTTATCATGGTAATTCAGTTGGAGACATGACTTCCCTTGATATCCATGGTTATGTGGATTCAGATTGGGCAGGTGATATTGATAGCAGAAGATCCACCAATGCTTATGTGTTTACTTTGTTTGGTGGTGCAATTAGTTGGATGAGTAAGCGACAGGCTGTGGTTGCTCTATCCACTACTGAAGCAGAGTATATGGCAGCTACTCATGCTTGTAAAGAGGCCATTTGGCTTAAGAGACTGTGTTCGGATATTGGAATAAAATAAGGTACAGTGACAATTTAAGTGACAGTCAGAGTGCAATTAGCCTAGCTAAGAACCCGACATTTCATGCCCGGACCAAACATATTGATGTTCAGTATCATTTTGTTAGAGATATGGTCAAAGATGGTAGGGTGAAGCTAGTTAAGGTGGAAACTTTGATGAATGTTGCAGATGCTTTAACTAAGGCTGTGAGCATAGAGAAGTTCAGATGGTGTTCAGATTCTATGGGCCTTATGGCCCCTAGCAATTGATTCATTATGTTGACATTCCCTTCCGCTCCTGCAAGGTGTTCGACAAGTGGGAGATTTGTTGGAAAAATGGTGTCTCAACCTTGCATTTATGTGAGGTTACTATTTATATTAAGTTTTCGTTTGAGCACGAAATGGTGCGAAACTCTCCCTGAAGCTTCTGGTTGGTTAGATAAGCATTCCGGTAAAGTTGCGTCACAAGGTCACGGCTAGTTTTGAAGATATTAATGTTTTCGTCTTGGAGGGGTGTAATAAAATATTTAAACTTAATTTTGGAGACTTTAGAGGCTCCAAAACGCCCTGAAAAGTGGCCGTAACCGGAGAAGCGGGTTACGAGGTGATAGAGCACTTCGCGAGCTTTCCGGCGCTTCAAACGGTTCGTCAATCGGACACCCGGTTCTCAAGTTATGGCCTCCGGAAGTTTGTACTCCTGAAATAGGAAAAATAATTTGTATCGGATACATAAATGAGCTGTAAAAGGGAGCGACATGTGTTGATGTGTGCTTTAACATGTCATAGGGCATCTAGAAGGGAGATAAGGTCGGCTACACCTTATTGGGTGGTTTTAGCCCATGGTTTTGTAATACCGTTTGACGGTTTCTTGTGTTGTATCTCCTATTTATGAGGTGTGAGAGATAGAGGTTGTGTGTAAGAGTCCTATGGCTATTGAGTTGCCTCTGAATCTCTGTTTAGTGCTACTCCTGCGAAGAGCTTGCTCTGCAAGTATGTTGTAATCTGTTTTTGATTGCTGAATAAAATATTGAGCTGCTTTTGGAGGGTGGCGTTTTTCTCCCGAAAGGGTTTTCCCCACGTAAATCATTGTGTTGTGGTATGAATGTTATTATACCTATTTCTATTTTCTATAACTGTTGTAATGATCTCAAAAAGTTTTGCATTACCCTCCTCTCAAGGTTAGTGTAGGAAGTTGTTTCCGCTACTTAACTTCCTTACAATCTACAGTCAAAAAGTTTGTTTTACATGTATCTTTATACAAATTTTTGTTTTCTTTCAACAAATTACATAGTTCCGGTAGAAGTGTGTCAAAATCTCTGTTACACTTCTTTATTTCCTCATCAAAAAATTTCTGTTTTTCAATTTCTACCTTATCCTTCACTGACTCTTCCTTTATTTTCTCAACATTTTCTGAGATATATTCACACAATGTATCCAATTGTCCTAAATAATCTTTATTATCTATATTACAGTTGGGAGCTATTACCTTCAAAATTGGTATAGAATCATCAATTGCTTTGTAAGCCTGTGAGCTGCAGTCAATTATTTTCTTGATAGAATCAAGTAATACCTCAGTCACATTTGTTGATTTGAATGCTGATGATGATCCAACAATCTGAGTGCCGATGGAAGTAACCATGCTTGTATTGACCTCTGGTAGATCAGTTTGTGTCTGCATTTCTTTAAGCACTGGTTTTCCTACTTCATTGGTTACCGGTAGCATTGTTTTCTTATGTACCTATTCCAGTTTTAGCTCTGTTGGTTTCTCTGTATGTTGTGTTGTCTCTGTCTGTGACTCAGTCTTTGCCTTTTTCTCTGTATCATCTACCGATTTCTCTGTTTCCCCTGCTACCAGAGGCTCATTAGCCATGTTTGACTTATTAGTTGTATCTTTATCTATTATTATGTTGATCTTCTGAGTATCAATATTCATAGTATATAGGACTTCAGAATTAGGATTATTATCCTCTACATCCATATTTTCTGCTACCAGTTGATCTTCAGTAGTTGTTATTTTCACCGGTGGGGGTAGGTTGTCTTTAAATTTGATGCTTGGTGGTCCACCAATTTTACCTTTCCCCTTGTCTCTATCTTTCTGATATACCTTTATAGGTTTAGGGTTCCTGTACTCTTCTTGTTTTTCTTTGTCAACCAGGAATATATCCCATCCATCTTTTGTTTCCTCTGTCACTTCATTAACTCTTCCCGCCATTAGTGAAATATGTCGATGTGCAGTAGAGAATACTGACTAGTTTTCTTGAGCAATCAAATCATCAATTTCCTTTGGAGATTTTACTAGATATAGAGCGAGTAGTTTCTCTATTTTTATTTTCTTATCTAATTCTATCACTACTTGCCTTCTGGCCTCAAGTCTTTTGAATAAATCATCAGGAATTTCATTTGTTGCTTCCATCAAAAACTTCTTGTACATGTCCATATGCAATATAACACTGTTCTCAACTTTCTCTTTCTCATCAGCAGTTAGAGTGTCATAAATTTTCTCTATTTTCTTCAGTTTTCCTTCCTTTGTGATTTCATTTAGCAGTATATCAAGAGGTGCCAAGTCTCTATTTGTCCTTTTCTTCTTCTTAGGTGTCAGCTTCTTCTTTGGTGTGGCCTTTTTAACTAGAGATCTCACAGCTTGTTGCTTTTGCCTTGTTCTTCTAGGTGAAGGTGTGGTTGTCGATGAGGGATCTCTTTTTCTTACAACTCTTTTAAAAGTTGCTGGCATGTCACCTTCTAAAGAAGTACCTACCAGTGATAGGTGAGTTTCAGATTGTGGAGCTGCCAACTCATCCTCTGTTATGCCGGTTTTCTTCAATACATCTTCCTTAATGGCTTTTGCTTGTCTGGATCCTTTCCTTACAAATGCCTCAACCTTCTTTACTCTTTTCTTTGATTGTATTTGGCTTTCTATAGTCTCAGCACTACCAAATACTTCTTCCTTAGGTTCATTGGGGGCTTCTAGAAGTGCTTTAGCATATGTTTCAACTATGTGGTCATCTATTTCATAGCCCATCTTAGTTACCCAAATTGTCCTTGGGATGATCCTTCCATCCATATTTCATTTTTCTTAATAACAAAGCATATATCATCTTTGTATTTGTCTACTATTTTCTGAGATAACCTTATTCTTTTCTTCATACTGGTTTTTAATGCTTGGAAAAAGTCATGAATATTGTTCTCCTTGTTCTCACCCATGTTATTGAACAGTTCAGTCAATTGCTTTCTTACCGGTATGTCATATCCAAGTTCTTTATAACCTATATCGAGAACCTATTTTGTTATGTGTAGCATCAGGCATACTAACAAATTTCCAAATCTAAAAGTTCCTTTCTTGTCATTTTTGATCTTTCCAAGGTTGTCAATTAGTTCATCCTTTAACCATTCACATATGTCAATTTTTGCATTGTCTGTTACCATATCATAAGCACTCTTAATGCATAAACTTGAAACTGAATTAAGTCTATTAGCATGAGTGGCTTTATAACCTAATATCATATTGATGAATCTCACATTGATATCTTTTACATCATTAACCCTTAAAGACCTCTTGTCGAATGTTGCACCAGTTAGTTTTGTAACTAGGTCATTGGGAACCTTCTTGGTTTTATTTGGTCTCTAATCGGTGGTCGGTAACCCTATGACAGCTTTCAAAACTTCCTTGGTGATCTTAGGGATTGCATCTAACCAGAAAAATTCTCCATGAACTCTGCTTAAAACTATCCTAATCACATCCTTAGGAAATTCAGGAATGCTAAGGATTTCTGTAAATCCTAGGGTTTCAATAATCTTGTGTTCATCTTTAACATTGCTGGTATCATCACATATCATGGTTTTATACATGGTTTTGATTTTCTCATCTCCTAACTCTTCAATGTTGTAGTGGATATACATTCTAGGGTCTTCAACATATACAACTCCCTTAGGGATTTGAGAAAAAGCACCTAAGGTATCATCCTTCTTTGCTATCTCGGGAACTAACTGAAATACGAGCCTAGGTCTTTTTATTATTTCAACAATAGTAGGATTTTCTATGTATTCAATTGCAGAGGTGGATGCGATGATTAAATACCTTTTACTGCCTTGGGTGGATGATTGCCTTGAGTATGCTTGCTTCTTGCTCGAAATGCCTTAGCTCGAAATATTCATGCTCTCTAAAAATTTGAAATCATGGTGAAATGAAATGAAGTCAAAACCTTACTTTTATAATGTCTTTTCGCCATCTACCACATTTATTGCATGCCAGTTAAGTATTCACTTAACATTGTCTGCCTGTAATAAGTAATTTTCAACTTCTTATCTCTAACCGAGGGAATAATTAGCACATGTGTCATTTGATTGCCAAACCCTCAAGGAAATTTTTTTCAATTAGATGAAGAACTTCCTGCCGGTGGAGCACTGCTTTGTCCTTCTGGTGAAGTATTGGTTGGCTCTACTGGTGGAGAAGTATTCCCAATATTTAGATCAGCTTTTCTAATCCATTGCTTTGAGAATTCTTGCTTAACCTCTTCAACTTTTTCTTTACCTTTCAAGCTAGCACTTATGTTGTCTACCAGTGTTCCTTTACTTCTACAAAATTTAGCAATATGCCCAATCTTGTTACATGCATAACAAGTTACATTATTCTTCTGAATAGCTTTCCCATAACCTATTCCAGTTTGTGTTCTGCATTAATTTGATAAATGTCCAAATCTTCCACAAACATAACATCTCACATTCATTCTGCAATTTTTCAGAGTTGTGACCAACTTTGTTGCATTTTGAACATTGATCGGTGGGTGTATTGATATTTTGATAATTCCTAGATCTACATTTATTTGCTCTATGACCATACTTATTACAGTTAAAACATTTTCCATTGAATTTTTAAGCATTAGGTTGTCTTACCGGTTTGCTGTGATCTTGAGTATTTGTAGTGCCAAAGCTTTCACCTACTTCAAAGCCAATTCTAGAAGTGTCACCTTTAGGTTTTTTATTCTTCAGCAAGGTACTGAGTTCCTCTGAGATTTTCTTGAATTTTTCTTTGTGTTGATTTGCAATTTCCAGTTCTCTTTCCAAGATTTCTTTTTGTCTCATCAATTCATTTGAGTCATTCTGAGTATGCATCAGATCTGTCTTCAACATGTCATTTTCATAGCTAAGTCTTGTGTTCTCATTTGCTGCATCACTTAGTCTTTTGGTCAATTCTTCTTCATTCTTCTTGCTATCCTCAATCTCTTTGCAAAATCTCATAGTCATATCCTGCATTTCATTTTTTGTTGTCATGATCTCTTGTTTCAACTTGCTTATCATATCATTAAGTGATTCCTTTTCATCATTCTCATTTTGTAGTTTTTCACAAAGTTCTCTTCTCTTATTTCTTGCAAAAGTAAAATTTTCTTGAACTGCCTGAATGATATCCTAAGCTGCCCTTAAATCATCTTCTAATTTGATATTTTTCAATTTCTTTGCATCATAGTTTGTAAGAGCTCCTTCAAGTTGCTTCATCAGATTTTCCATCTTTACCGGTGTCAAGATCTTCCTCAAGCTATTAAGCTTCTGAAAATAGAGGACCAAGCTCTAATACCAATTGTTAGGGGTGCCACAGATACTGAGAGGGGGCGGTGAATCAGTATATAACCGGTAATAAGAATTTCTTAAGTTCAAACATGCAGAACATAATATAACAGTGTACCGATATGCAAGAAACAATGCAATAAATAGAATCAAGAACATCCACATGAAAAGTACACCATAACACAAGATGTTTAATGAGGAAACCTGGTGTGGGAAAAACCTTGGTGGGATTTGTGACCCACAATATTCACTCACTGGCCAATAAGAGAATATTACTTACAATAGGGGCCTGCACATGCAGGAAGGCCAACTGCCTAGAGCTCACTACTCAATGGGAAGTCACACTGACTTGCAATAAGGATTATACTAATCCAATAACTTGTACTGCTTTACAATAGCATCTTCAATGCCAGATTTAGTACCAGTTCCTTCTTTGTTCTTTACATATACCCTTGACCTATATTTCACATATTTAGGTCTTCTTAATAATTTCCTTAATGCTCTCTCTATCACTCTTACAAATGTCTACAATGATCTCCTTTATATATAAGAGTCATTTTACAATTTTCCAAGTCAGCTTACAATAATAAACAAAATATTACATAAGAAAAATCCTATCGGCCTCTATGTCGGTATACATGTTTTCTTCTGTGCCGGTGCCGGTGTCCTGAGTGCTGCTGTGGAGTATGATTTGTTGATGCCAGTGCACTATCTTGCCTATGTAATACTTTGCCACTATGATGTCTTGCCGGTACCATAGGATTGCAAGGTTGCCATCAATGACAAAACCTTCAATCACATACAATGTCTCATTGGAGTGTGCATATGCAAACAAGAAGCAAGCCTTAAATCAATAGGAAAAACAAATTAATGGTACCTCGCAAGCAACATTAACTCTCAATCAAAACAAGCATGAACCTAGTACTAATCAAGGAGAGCTCATAGCAAGGTTGACAAAACTCAATCTCAATCCAGAAGAAGTTGAATATGAAAGAAGAAAATATATAGCAAGAAAAATAGAAGAAACAAATCAAATGCTTTATGAACAAATTTGTAGATTGCAAGCTGCAAGTGAGACAAATTCTAATGAATGGGAATGGGATTCCTATCATTTTGAAGAATCAGCTACAAAAAATTACTTTGAAGAAGATGTAGGAGTCGATGTAGTTCACACATATGCAGGGCAAACGTTAGGAACTCGCCCACTTGAATTAGAATACAATTTGGCTGACTTGGACTTAATTGAGGATGATCAGGAGCTCCTTGTGTGAGGTCATTCAGATGAGAGTACCATTCTATAAATTGACATACATATTGAAAACTTTGACATATCTATCATGACCCTTGATACCCTCAAAAGATCTCAACCTGAGGACCCCTTACCACTAATCCACCCTAAACTTATTGATTGGGAAAATGAAAGACATACTACCATTGATACCTTTCCTAATGACCATGCCATATCCATATATCTTAATGTAATTGAATCCGCAGTAGCTTTCACCAAGAATTTCAACAACGCATCTTCTAGTCAAGTGGGAGCCAAATCTCACAGTCGCAAAAAGGAAAATAAAGAAAACAATATCAGGTCTAAGGTTGAAAAACCATTTCTTAGCAACATTACATCAAGAAAAAGTAAAAAGAAAGGACACAACTAACAGCGAAAACCTCCTTGAGATGCTAGAAGATGGGATATTTGACAGTTTACCTGAGTACTATCAAGAAAGGTCATCAAATTTGATCGAACCAATAGAGGCAGTTAACATTGGGACAACAAAGAAACCAAAGATCCTACATCCAACAATTTCTTTATCAGAACAAAAAATGCAACAATATATGGAATTCTTCAAATGACGACAAATCAATTTCACTTGGTCATATGCATACATGCCAATGTTGGATGCAGAGCTTTTTTATGCATCACTTAGATGTCAGTCTAGGAGCCAAACTAGTTAAACATAAATTAAGGATTCTATGCCGGTGTCGGTGTCCTGAGTGTCGGTGTGGAGTATGATTTGTTGATGTTGGTGCACTATCTTTCCTGTGTAATACTTTTCCGCTATGATGTCTTGTCGGTACCATAGGATTACAAGGTTGCCATCAATGACAAAACCTTCAATGACAAAACCTTCAATCACATACAATGTCTCATTGGAGTGTGCATATGCCAACAAGAAGCAAGCCTTAAATCAACAGGAAAAACAAATTAATGGTACCTCACAAGCAACATTAACTCTCAATCAAAACAAGCATGAACCTAGTACTAATCAAGGAGAGCTCATAGCAAGGTTGACAAAACTCAATCTCAATCCAGAAGAAGTTGAATATGAAAGAAGAAAATATATAGCAAGAAAAATAGAAGAAACAAATCAAACGCTTTATGAACAAATTTGTAGATTCCAAGCTGCAAGTGAGACAAATTCTAATGATTGAGAATGGGATTCCTATCATTATAAAGAATCAGCTACAAAAAATTACTTTGAAGAAGATGTAGGAGTCAATGTAGTTCACACGTATGCAGGGCAAACATTAGGAACTAGCCCACTTGAATTAGAATACAATTCGGCTGACTTAGACTTAATTGAGGACGATTAGGAGCTCCTTGTGTGAGGTCATTCAGATGAGAGTACCATTCTATAAATTGAGATACATATCAAAAACTTTGACATATCTATCATGACCCTTGATACCCTTGAAAGATCTCAACCTGAGGACCCCTTACCACTAATCCACCCTGAACTTATTGATTGGGAAAATGAAAGACATACTACCATTGATACCTTTCCTAATGACCATGCCATATCCGTATATCTTAATGCAATTGAATTTGCAACAACTTTCACTAGGAATTTCAACAACGCATCTTCCAGTCAAGTGGGTGCCAAATCTCACAGTCGCAAAAAGGAAAATAGAGAAAACAATATCAGGTCTAATGTTGAAAAACCATTTCTTGGCAACATTACATCAAGAAAAAGTAAAAAGAAAGGACACAACTAACAGCGAAAACCTCCTCAAGACGCTAGAAGATGGAATATTTGACAGTTTACCTGAGTACTATCAAGAAAGGTCATCAAATTTGATTGAACCAATAGAGGCAGTTAACATTGGGACAACAGAGAAACCAAAGATCCTACATCCAACAATTTCTTTGTCAGAACAAGAAATGAAATAATATATGGAATTCTCCAAATGACGGCAAATCAATTTCGCTTGGTCATCTGCAGACATGCCAATGTTGGATGCAGAGCTTATTATGCATCACTTAGATATCAGTCCAGGAGCCAAACCAGTTAAACAGAAATTAAGGAAGATGCATCCACATATCGCTTTGCTGGTCAAAGCAAAACTAAAGAAATTACTAGATGTAGGATTTGTAATGCCTCGCCAAGAAATCTTGAAGGGGTAAAGCAAAAACAAAAGAATAGAGTGAAAATATTTTCTTTTAAAGTTAAAACAACATAAAGATACAATGAGATATCATAAGATCATATAACACAATAGAAGACTTAAATAAAACCTAAAGAGTTTTCCAACGTGATTACTTGATTCAACACTTAACTCAACTCATGCTAATTAATCCAATTAAGTTGATTAACTTAATGATGTGATAATGCTTTAAACAAGGATAAATTTTTCAGTAAGTTAAAATTATAGATAACATGATGAGTTCATCCATTAAGGTTAAAAATATAGATAACATGATTAAGTTCATCCATTACAATTTAACCATACATTACGTTCAAACTTTCATTAAACCTAAGTCATGCATATAATTTTATTACATACTTTAATTTCATTATAAACTAATGAATACATTCCATTATTCAAATCTGCATTCTTCATGATCCAAATTATTGCATTAAATAAGATGACTACATACATGCATTTAAGATTAACTTCATCTAATCCACATTAAATATTTTAACCATAATGCCAACCATACATGCTAAATTAAAGAGGAAACATAAGAACATACACACCACATAACACCGAAATGATATCAGAGTTAACCCCTAGTGGGCTACATCTTCGAGTCTGCTCAACTGCAAGAACCCTCTAATAAAATAATAGGGTGAAGAATACATAAGGTTCACATCATTTACATACTACCATCAAGGCATACATACACCAATAATACATACGACCACATCGGTCCAATAGATACATGAATGATCCTTGAGAAAGGATCCAACTGAACATGATAAGAAGCAAATACAAATATCAACTGGAGCACCCGTGAAACTAAGTCTTCACAACCCATCATAAGCAACCCATGGTCTAATATGAACATCAAGTTCTCACAAGGGCATAAACAATGTGACGACTCCATAATAGTGCTCCTATGAAAGACAACACAAACAACACACTGACGAACATAAGGGACAAGTGTCATCACATAACTTGGTATGATTACCATGGCAGGTCTCCATAGGTTCTGAACCCATCTATTGGGTTACCCAGGCAACCTATCCCGAACCTCTGACCCATCCAAGTCCCATGTGGACCCAACACATCCTTTCGTGAAGACAAGGTTGATGGTTTGCCATTTTAGGCCTTCTCACTGCATGTCGAGTTTGTACTAGCACTCATCCCATGCATGAGGCAAAATTATCTTCTTAGTATTTTCAATAACTAAACTCTCTAATATGCTATTAGGTTATCACTTATTTAGACACACTTTCGATGGGTTACCCAGTGACCACGGCCCCCACTCGAAAACCACTTTCCCATATGACACTAGACCATAATCCAACAAACTCCTAAAACCTAGGTATACATGATGATAAGTATATAAAGTTCAATACGGTAGGAATACCCACTTGGTCAAACAAGACTTCATACAAGGTGCATTGACTGAGGGTACTTTAACTAGAGTGCTGACCAGCTATGGTCAACCATGAACCAACATTCAACACCCACATAAAGGGCATAACCAGATACAAAACCATCACATGCAAAATAGTCAATACTTGAGATCAAGGACATAAACAGGTACCCAAATCAACATACAACAATATCCAACAAAGAAAAATCAAGGACTTGCAATTTCATAAGAAAATGCAAATACAAAAAATTAAACATGCATAGGCATAGATCAGAAAAGACAATCTTCTTCCATATTGTTTACACATAATAATTGATCCAGTTTTCTAATTGATCTAATTTTGATTGCTAATTGTCTATCTTGTCTAGGTACATGTCGCTCTTGGTTTACGAACTCACTATAGATCATTTTGCATCATACAATAATTTAAGCACTTCATCATGAGTTTCCAAACCAAAATCACATGAATACAATTATAATATATGTAGTACACACAATGATATAAAATCAAATATTCATTAATCAACTAAAAATATGATATTCATTTTTCAAAATAAAACATCTTCCATACTGGTTCGAAGAGAATTTCTAATCTCTTTTCTTGCAACACATATATACTTTCCAAAAATGGAAATATACCTTTAAAAAGAAATTAAAATCAATGATCATTTACCAAATAAAATGATACTTCATTTTATTTAATATATATATATATATATATATATATATATATATATATATATATATATATATATATATATATATATATATATATATATATATAAAATAAAAGCCAAACACGGGGGCCGACATCCCATTCACGGGAGTGGTGTTTGCCCTCATCGCAGAGGTTGCAGCCACCAGTGTGGATGCAGACCCATGACATCCACATTGTGGACATGGGTCTCTGCGGCCACAGTGGGGTCGTAGGCCTCTACGGCCACACTGTGGTCGTAGACCTCCAAGGATGTGAGCCATGGGAGGGGGGTGCGGGTTGAGCCTCAACTCTTCCCTCCAAAATCCAATCTGCCCAAAAAACATTACTATATATATATATATATATATATTATAAAATTTTAAAAAGGAAAACCCTTGTTTTTAAATCACAGTCTCAAATAGAGACTCAAAGAAATTTTCCTGAATACCCAAGGTATTCAAAATATTAAAAATTTTCAGAATAACTAGACCCAGAATAGGAAAATTTGGCAAATCTCTCCATCAAATTCCATATTTGGGTAAATAGCATTGGTTTACACACATTTAATCAACCAATTTGCCAAACCCCAAACTAATTTCCAATAAAAAGATTGAATCAAAAAACATTCACATGGAGTTTTAAATAAAATTTTATGGAGAACAACCAAACCCAATTTTTTATTTTAAAAAAATCAATTTGATTAACCAAAAATGTAATCTTGAGGTTTGGAAAGGAAGCAAGGAGGGCTTACATTTAGAAATTAAACTACAACTCTTCCCCAAAATATATGAGATTATCACAAACTCAACCAGAAACCTTCAAAATCCATAAAAACTCTATTTAACAAAGAAATCAAAGAGATAACAAGAATCCTACCTTATTTAGCAATTCTGGGAAAGATTTGATGAAGAGCCCAACCTGCAAGCTCAAGAAATCCTTCTTTCCCCAAAATGCCCAAAATTTCTCCAAAATCATTCTCTCCAAAAATATTTTCCAAAAATATCTCTCCATTCCAAGGGGTTGAGCTTAGTTGGTTAAATCATTGAGTTCGCAATGTGGAGACCCAAGTTCAACTCCCATGAGGGACACCTTTGTGTAGAATTATAAGTTGTGACTCTTGGTCTTCCGTTGGTTGTATTTGTCTCATTGTTTAAAGTGGATTTCTAAGTTGTGACCCTTGGTCTTCCAATTGTTGTTTCTAGTTTGACACTCGAAAGGAGCTAGTATTTGTAATAAGTTTGCTTGAAAGGAGGTAGTATTTGTAATAAGTTTGTAACATGGATGCTCAAATGAGAAAAAAAATGAGCTTTGTGATTCTATGATACTTAATACAAAAAAAAAAAAAACTCTCCAAAAATAATCCTCCAAAAATATTTTTCAAACCTAGGTTAAATGGAAGAATGTTTGACCAAAATTCTCCCTTTTTGGATTTAAAATACTTTCTTATAAATAAAATGAAAAATCATTCTTTTAAAACTATTTCAATATGCTAACTTGCATTTTCCTTTAAAAATTGTTTTCTCAATTAATTGAAATTAACCTTTCTATTTCCAAAATGCTAAAGAGGGTAAATTATTTCTATTTCGAATAAAATTTAATCTTTCCTTTCAAAATGCATAAACTGAATAAATTCATCATTTAAAATTAACCATTTAATTGAACTTGCTACAAACAGGAATTGAGAAATTCTAATTAATGATTAATCACACAAGAAGGGGTCCTATTTAATTTAGTCCCTTAAATTTACTAATGCGTAAAACCATATTTAATCAAATCAAATACTTAGGATTAAATACTTGATTTTACCACACGCAAAACACACAACCCAAGAAAGCCATCTAGATACACGACCTGCATACCCAACAAAAGGAAGACAAACAGACAACTGACAACACTCACTTGAGCATGACTAGGGTAAAATGAGGGTCTTACGACCACCTAATCCAAACTCTGAGGACCAAAGAGGTACACTCAAATCTGCGAATCTAGGTGGAGATGAACCTTGTACCCATGCGGTATTGTACATGCAATCTCTTGCAACCATGAGTCACATATGCATATTTATATATTTAATGAAAGTGTTAGCCCGAGATTAATAACACGAATTAGGAGAACAATTAAACTTACATAAGAATTGATGCGAAAGCACATTAATAGGTACGCACAATAATCATAACATCTGACTATTGTTGGCAAATGCACACTCCAATGCGATATTGTAGGTGATTGAAGGTTTTTTCATTGATGGAAACCTTGCAATTATATGATACTAGCAAGACAATATACCGACACTGACAACGACACTCTATACCGGCACCCTAGCCGACAAGAATTTTGTGTATAATGTATTTTGTAATTAATTGTAAAATCATTGTAAGTCGACATGGTGAGTTGTAATATGACTCATAAATGTATGAGATCATTGTAGAACATTTTGTAATAGTGTGATAGGCAAAATAAGGTAGACCTAATATGTGAATTATAGGTTAAGGGTTTATGTATGAAGCAGAGCTAAAACTAGTACTGGATCTAGCATAGCAGATGCTAATTTGAAGCAATACAAGACATTGGATTTGTATAATCCATTTTGTAAGTCAGTGTGACTTCTTATTTTGTATTTGAGAAGTGAGCTCTAGGCACTTGGCCTTCCTGCATGTGCAGGCCCCTATTGTAAGAGTAATATTCACTTATTGGCTAGTAAGCGAATATTGTGGGTCAGAAATCCCACCGAGGTTTTTCCCACACCGGGTTTCCTCGTTAAACTACTGTGTTATGGTGTGATTTTCATGTGGTTGTTGTTGTAGTCACATAAATCTGTCCACTTAATTAAATGAATACTTAGTATTTATTTGATTATTTAACCATCAATTAATAATTAATTAAATTAATATTTAATTAATTCATCTTAACCCTATTCTCCTATTAATTAAATAAATTATTCAATTTATTTGATTTAATTCACTTAACCAAATTCAGACCATTAATTAAATAAATAAATCATATTTATTTAATTAAATCTTCTCTCACATTTAAATAAATTAATATTTATTTAAAACCCCCAAATATCCCACCTCTCACATTTAAATAAATAAATCATTTATTTAAAATCACCTTTATCCTCCACCCACTTGCATTTTCCTACAAATACAAGTTGCACAATTATTTTAAATAAATAATTTATTTAAATCACCTTTATCCTCCACCCACTTGTATTTTCCTACAAAAGCAAGTTGCACAACTATTTTAAATAAATTATTTATTTAAAATCCTATTTATCCTCACCCACTTGAAACCTTTAATGGTTTCCCTTAAAGTAGTCAAACTTGATGGCTTTAAAGTCTTCAAACTTGATGGCTTCCTTCTATAGTCTTCTTAAGACTTTAATGGTTTTCCTTAAAGTCTTCAAGCCTTTAATGGTTTCCCTCAAAGTCTTCAAGCATTTTAAATGCTTTATCTTCTTTTTCTCATTTAAATAAATTAATATTTATTTAAATATTTATCCAAATTCAACTTACACCATTTAATTGAAATAAATGATTTTATTTTAATTGAAAATACCAAAATTTCTCCTACTTGCATTTTCCTACAAAATCCACTTGCAAAATCTAATCCCCTTCTAGATTCTTCTAACCCCTTCCTAATTAGCCTAATCCATCCCCTAAATATTGTCACATTCCTAAGCAAAATGGAGTCACTTCTCAAATGGCCCAAAGTCTTGGATAACCTTTGAAAGCTTTCAACCTTCAACCACTTAATCCCCAAAGTCTCCAATAACCATTAATGGTTACCTCAAACCCTCCCACATGGTTAAAACATTTGTTTTGACTCAACCTCTACCCAACCCAAAGGTCTCATCAGGCCATTAATGCTTTGACCATGATTATCTCTTAAACATTTGCACAAAGGTTTATCCTTGGATTAACTCTTAATCCAGTGGGTAATCTTAATTTAGACTTGACCCTTGCCTTCTAGATAACCATGAGGTCTTCTCAGGCCTTTAATGCCTCCAACCTCTTCTCTCAACCCAATCCTATGTTGAAACTTGTCACCATTTTATTGGTGCCAATTGTGCACATGGATCCCCAACTTTCAAACTTGGCCCTTGATTAAACCATTCAATCTTAACCCTTCATTTCCCTATTTCTTCTATAAATAGAACCCTTCTCCTCAAGCAAAAGGAGAAGCATTTTAGAGTATTGTTGTTATACTGGCATTAGCATAGAGCTTTTTCATAGCATCACTATCTACTCTAGCATAGTATTTAGCTTTTCATTTCATATTTGAAGCTTACTATTAAATCTCAATCCTCCATAAGCATCCATAGTGCAAAAAGCTGCTGAGAGCTACACTCATTTGGGACTTGGAGAGGAGAGGAACAAGGGAGGAGCAACTATGAGCATCTTGATTAGCTATTTCATTTTATGTTTATATGCTTTCTATTTCATGCTTAATATCTCTCTTGATATGCCTGTTTAGGATAATCTTTTGTTGCTAACACTAACGTTTGTTTCTTGTGCTCTTGTGTGTGTTGCCATCAAACAGATTTTCTAATCCTTTTTGCAGAGCATCAGTTGTTATCTTTGTTTGATGCATTATTTCTGGTTTATCGGTATACTGTATTGATATGTTTTACATGTTTTAAATCAAGAAAATCATATAATTGGTTAGATACTGATTCACCCCCCCTCTCAGTATCTTTGGGAATCCTAACAATTGGTATCAAAGTGTGGTCGTCTATTTTTAGAAGCTTAACAACTTGAGGAAGATCTTGCAACCGGTAGAGATGGATAACTTGAAATAATTAGAAACAACTCTTTCAGACTATGATATAGAAAAATTGAAGAATATCAAACTTGAAAATGATCTAAAAGCTGCTCAGGATATCATTCAAGCACTTCAAGAAAATTACACTATAGCAAGGAATAAAAGAAGAGAACTTTGTGAGAAGATGCAGAAAGAGGGAGATGAAAAGGAAACTCTTAATGATCTGGCAAACAAACTAAGACAAGAGATAAGTACAACACAGAATGAGATGCAGGATATGACTATGAGATTTTACAAAGAAATTGAAGATAGGAAGAAAAATGAAGAAGATCTAACTAGAAGACTGAATGATGCTGCAAATGAAAACACAAGACTTAGTTATGAAAATGATATGTTGAAGACAGATCTGATGCACACACAAAATGACTCAAATGAACTTATGAGACAGAAAGAAATCTTGGAAAGAGAACTGGCTACTGCAAATCAGCACAAGGAGAAATTCAAGAAAAGCTCATAAGAACTTGGTGACATGCTCAAGAATCAAAGACCAAATGGTGACACTAATGGCCTTGGCTTTGAAGCTAGTGAAAGCTCCAGTACTGCAAACACACATGATCATAGCAAACCAGTAAGACAACCTACTGCTTATAAATTTAATGGCAAATGCTTTAATTGTAACAAGTATGGTCATAAAGAAAATCAATGTAGATCTACAAATTATCAGAACACCAATACACCCACCAGTCAATGTTCTAAATACAACAAAGTTGGTCATAATTCAGAGAATTGCATAATGAATGTAAGATATTATGTTTGTAGAAGATTTGGACACTTATCTAATCAATGCAGAACACACACCGGCATAAGATATGGGAAAGCAATTCAAAAAAACAATGTGACTTGTTATGCCTATAACAAGATTGGACACATTGCTAAATTTTGTAGAAGCAAGTCCTCACCGATAAATAACAAAGGTCCTAGTTTGAAAGGTAAAGAAAAGGTTGTAGAGGTAAAACAAGAATTCTCAAAACAATGGATCAGAAAATCAGAACTGAATGTTGATGGGAATACTCCTCCACTGGCAGAACAGAGTAACACTACATCAGCAGGAGACTCTTCATTTAATTGAAGGAAAATCCTTTTGAGGGTTCAACAACTGAATGTAAAACATGCTATTATTCCCTTGGTTGATGGTGAGAAGTTGAGATTACTTCTTTACCGGTAGATAATCTAAGTTGTGACTTAATCGAGAAGCATTAAACGTGGCAGGTGAAGAAAATAACACTATAAAACAAGTGTTTTGGCTCCATTTTCATTTCACTGAGCATTCAAATCTTTGAGAGTGCAAAAATCCCAAGCAAAGGCATTCCAAGCAAAGAAGCGAAGCAATCTATCAAATCTTTCATCCCTAAGGCAGATTAAGGTATTTATAGCTATGGCATCTTCATCTACTTTTGAATTTATTGCAAACCCTACTGTTGTTGAAGTTATTAAATGCTCTAGACCTGTATTCTAGCTAGTTCCCAAAATTGCGAAGAAAGATGACAATTTAGGTGCATTTTGTCAAATACCTAAAGGGGTAGTATATGCTAAAGACCCTAGAATTTATATACACTATCATATTGATGAACTAGGTGATGAGGAAATTAAGAATATGTATGAATCTATGATTTGTGATGAATCGGGAAATGTCAAACCTGAACACAAGATAATAGAAACCCTAGGTTTTACAAAAATCCTTAGTATCCCAAATTTTCCCAAGGATATCGTAAGAATTGTGCTAACCAGGGTTCATGGTGAATTCTTTTGGTTGGACTCTATTCACAAAATTACTAAAGAAGTAGTAAAGGCTGTGATAGGGTTACCCTCCATCGGCAACAGACCTGACAAAACTAAGTAGGTCTCAAATGACATTGTGATAAACCTAACCGGTGCAACAGTCGACAAAAGGTCTCTAAGGGTAAATGATGTAATGGATATCAATGTCAAATTTATCAGTATGATCTTAGGTTAAACTCAGTTTCTAGCCTACGCATTAAAAGTACCTATGATATGGTAAATGATAATGCAAGGATAGACATATGTGAATGGCTTAAAGATGAACTGATTGATAATTTGGGAAAGATAAAGAAAGATCAGAAAAGAACATTCAGATTTGGAAACCTACTTGTTTGTTTGATGCTATATATAACCAAACAAGTACCTGGTATTGGCACCAAATATTTTGGATATGATATACTGGTAGGAAAACTACTATCAATATTACTGAACAACATGGGAGAGAACAAGGAAAAGAACTTAAATGATTATTTTCAGGCATTGAAAGCTCGAATGAAAACAAGAGTAAGGTTATCACAAGCTATTGTAGATAAGTACCAAAAGGAAATTTGTTTTGTAATAAAGAAAGATGAAATTTGGATGGAGGCAGTTGTTCCTATAACCATCTAGGTCACTGAAATGGGGTATGAGACTGATGACAATATAATAGAAACCTATGCAAAATCCCTCCTAGAAGCTCCTAAGGAACTTGAAGAAGTATTTGGCAATGCTGAAACTATAGAAAGTCAAATTCAATCAAAGAAAAGAGTTAATAAGGTTGAGGCAACCGTTAGAAAAAGAACTCGAAAGGCAAAAGCTATTAAAGAAGATGTGCTAAAGAAAACCAATATAACTGAAGGTGAATTAGAAGCAATCCAACCGGAAACACACCTTTCACTGATAGGAACTTCCTCAGAAAGTGACATGCTTGCAGTATTCAAGAGAGTTGAGAGGAAGAGAAAACCTTCACTGGCACCTTCTCCTACACCAAAAAGATAGAAGCAACAGGAAGTAAGGCCCCCAACAAAGAAATTAACTCCAAAGAAAAGGAAGTTGACTCCTAAGAAGAAGTCAAGACAATCTATAGCTCCTATTGATAAATTACTAGATGAAATTACTAAGGATAGCAAGTTGAAGAATATTAGCAAACTGTATAACACAATATCCGTTGATGACAAAGAGAAAGTAGAGAACAGTGTAATATTACACTTAGATATTTTAAAGAAATTTTTGATGCAAGTTGTTGATGAAATACTGACAGATCTATACAACAGACTAGAAGCTAGAAGATTAGCTATTGTTGAGCTTGATAAGAAAATAAAGATTGAAAAATTACTTGTTGTACATCCTGTTAACTCACCTGATGAGATAGATCAATTGATCTCTGAGGCTAACCGGTCAGTATTTTCAACTGCTCACTAGCATGTAGCACTAATGGTAGGGAGAGTGAATCAAATAACAAAGGAAATAGCAGATGCATGGGATATATTCCTGGTAGAAAAAGAAAAATAGGAAGAGTATCAAAAACCTATAACCTTCAAGGTATACCAAAAGGATAGGGACAAAGGAAAAGGCAAGGTTGGTGGACCTCCCAGTATAAAGATAACAGACAACTTACCCCCACTGCCTCTAGATACTCCACCGGTATGCACTACTGACAATCAACCGGCAATAGAGAGTATGGACACACCACATGAGGATACAAATCCTGATTCTGAGGTGTTGTACTCAATGAATATTGACACACAAGAAGTCAACATTGTGGTTGATAAGGAAACAAGTGAGAAAAGAGATATGGCAATTGAGCCACCGGTAGAAGACACAACAACTGAGACAAATGTTGAAGATGCGGTTGGAGACATAGAATTTGGGAATGAGCAACAAACTAAACAGACAACAGATACAAGAAAAACTGATAGCACTGGTATTGAGAAACTGACAGAAAACATTTCAGGGGCAAGCACAGAGAAACCGGTAGAAAATACATAGTCACAAGCAGAGAAACCAACAGTGGATACCACTAAAAAATCATCAGAGCCACCATCAGAGAAACCATTAGTAGAGAGCACAAAGAAATAGGAAGAACAATAGGTTCATTCTCAAGTACATTCAGAGATAGTGCCACAAGCTACAACTGAAAAACCTAAACCTTTGGTAGCTGAAATGGAGACACAAATTGATCCTCCAGTAAAAGAGGAAAGTAATCCTATTATCACCACCGATGGATTACAAATTGTGAAGTCAGTTGGATAGACATTCGAAACCTCCATGTTTGAATTTAGACCAACAAATGTGACAGAGGTACTGCTAGATTCAATTAAGAAAATAACATATTGTAATGTACTAGCATATAAGGCTATTGATGACACCATACCAATTTTGAAGATGATATCTCCAAAGTGTAACATAGACAACAAAGATTCTTTGAACCAATTAGACACATTGTCTAAGTATATAACCGGTAATCTAATAACACTGGACAAAATAAATGAGGATACATTTAAGGAGAGACTGATAAAGGAAAAAGAAAAATTCTTTGAGGATATAGTTAAGAAGAAAAAGGGTGAGATGGACACTCTTTTACCGGAACTCAATGAAATCATTTTTGACTTCAAGAAACTATATAGGGATACATGCAAAACGGATGTATTAACAGAAGATCTTGACAAAGAAATCAGAAAGACACAGGATAAGATTAATAATATTGCTGACAATCTGATTGGGACATCAGATTCATTTTTGGAATTAGAAAAGAAAATTGCAAAGCAAGAAGAGAAAATCAGGAAACTAGAAAATGAAAAACAAAGAATAAAGGACAAAGCAAAGAACTTAAAATGCCGACTTAGTCCATGATTAGAGTATCTTATTTCTTTAAAAAAGAAATATATGAGGCTCTAGTTCCCAAACTAAAGACACCGGAAGAGAAAACGCACATATTCACCGGTACAGTGCAAAGAACCCATGAGGCTATAAAAGACAGTAAAACATTCAGTAACAACATCATTTCAATTTTGATGGATATTTTTCAAATTTTAATCCACCAGTTACAAGAAACCAGGCAGACCTTCACTGACAGTGAATGACAACCTTTGTCATTGATGTCAAAGGGGGAGTAGAGGCTATGAGAAAAATGATCAGCAAATGGCTCATCAGCTCAGGGGGAGCTCATATTTTTTTGGTAAGACAATTTTAGTAGACTCATTTTTGGATGACACTTTTTGGATTTTTCTCATGAGTGTTTCCATCAATGCCAAAGGGGGAGATTGTTGGCAAATGCACACTCCAATGAGATATTGTAGGTGATTGAATTTTTTGTCATTGATGGCAACCTTGCAATTATATGATACTGGCAAGACAATATACTGACACTGGCAGTGACAGACTCTATACCGGCACATAGGACATCGATAGACAAAGAAAGGATACCGACACCTTGGCCGATAGGAATTTTGTTTAAAATGTATTTTGTAATTAATTGTAAAATTATTGTAAGCTGACATGGCAAGTTGTAATATGACTCATATATGTATGATATCATTGTAGAACATTTTATAATAGTGTGATAGGTGAAATAAGGTAGACCTAATATGCAAATTATAGGTTAAGGGTTTATGTATGAAGCAGAGCTAAAACCAGTACTGGATCTAGCATAGCAGATGGTAATTTGAAGAAGTACAAGACATTGCATTTGTATAATCCACTTTGTAAGTCAGTGTGACTTCTTATTTTGTATTTGAGTAGTGAGCTCTAAGCACTTGGCCTTCCTGCATGCGCAGGCCCCTATTGTAAGAGTAATATTCACTTATTGGCCAGTAAGCAAATATTTTGGGTCACAAATCCCACCGAGGTTTTTCCCACACCGGGTTTCCTCATTAAACTATTGTGTTATGGTGTGCTTTTCATGTGGTTGTTGTTATCTTTGTTTGATGCATTATTTCTGGTTTACCGATATACTGTATTGATATGTTTTACATGTTTTAAATCAAGTAAATTATATAACTAGTTGGATACTGATTCACACCCTCCCCCTCTTAGTATCTTTGGGAATCCTAACAACTATAACATTATAACATGGTAAACTTACCAAGTTCAGACTGAGATTAGAATCTGATTAGGGTAGGGGTACTACATCCTCCCCCATAGGTTCTGACTTACTCCTAGAAGTCGTAAGGCTAGACGAAAAACATGCAACACGCATTAGCCCTAAAACTCATTTATAAAATATCAAATTGCATATAGGAATCTTTTCACAAATAAATGAAACATTATTGCTAAATCTTCTACGAATGCTATTATACATCAGAAAAATAACTTCAAATCCATACATTTCTTGAAATATTCTAGGAACTATCTATAATCATAGCAGTGAAACAATAATTTTCTTCCTTTAATCACACCAAATTAATGCATAATAGAGGTAAACAAAAATTACCATACTCATCCACCAAATACGACAAGGAAACATGCCATCAAGATCAATTTCCTTTACCAATCTCTTCATATAAATTTATCGCATAGATCTAGCTTCAAATTTCAAATTCTACAACCAAGTTAACTTTCAAGAAATAAAAGCAACATATAGAACACAATTGTTAACACTTTCCAGGTATATAAAAACCTTTCCAAAGACTGTCCCATAACATAGTGACAAGATAACACAATTTACTCCATGATTACATATGATAACCATCCACATAATTGGAATGTACAACTCAAAAGGCCACATGTGAGCATGTCTAATGCTCGATCAGTGATAACATGCACGATCAACATCTTTGTGCCCGATCTCAGAACAAAAAATAAGATCATAAATATCGAACATCTCACTCAAGGGCTTGATGGTGCTAGGGCATGTTAGGGTTTCAAGCAAATCCGAAGCAAATATGAACTAACAATTATATGCAGATTTAAATACAAAAGATAAAGAAATAAAATAGGACACAGATAACACAGAGATTTAACGTGGTTCACCCAAAATGGGTTATGTCCACCATACACAGCCATCCAATCTTTATTATTATCCAGCAAAAATAATACATCAACATTACAATGCCTTAAGCATCCCAACCGCTTTTAACAAGCATTTTTAGGGCAACAAACAAAGTCGGCCATTTTAGGGTTTTATTACAATGTCAGTTTTTATCAACAAAAAATGGCAAAATTTTTTTTTCTCGAGGGCTCCTGCCCCCGAACCCCTACTTTTCTCAGGGGCTGCCGCCCCCGAACCCCTGCCTGAGGCTCGGCCCGACCCCAGACCCTAGTGAGGATATGTGCTGAGTGTACAATACTTTGCTGATTGGTCGCCACATTTCAACAATCTCCCACTTGGAGACTAATCAGGCTCCACACCGAACAATCTCCCACTTGGAGACTGATACTACACGACACCATTGTACATGTAGCATCTGCTGGATAAAACACTAGGACTTGATTGGTATAAATTCCACAATTATCAATCAAGAAGACCAACAAAAACTGATGAAGAAATCAGCTTCTCCTGTGGAACTGCCTTCATGAACATATCGGCAGGATTCTCACTTGTGTGAATCTTCTCAAGCCGTAACTGACCCTCCTCCAAAATAGTCTGGATGAAGTGGTACTTGAGCTGAATGTGCTTTGTCCTTGAATGAAAAGCAGAGTTCTTCGCAAGATGAATGGCACTCTGGCTATCAGTATACAATGGCCTATCCTCTTGTGTCTGACCCAATTCCTCCAGAAAATATTGCAACCAAATCATCTCCTTGCTCGCTTCTGTAGCAGCAACATACTCAACTTTAGTGGTTGAAAGTGAAACAACCTTTTGCAGCCTAGAAATCCAACTGACTGTAGTTCCCCCTATAGTAAAAACATACCTTGTAGTACACCTCCGCCAATCAATATCACCCGCTAGATCAGAGTCAACAAATCCACTCAGAGTAGCATTAGATCCTTTGAAACATAATGCCTTCATGGTAGTTCCTTTCAAATACTGAAGAATCCATTTCACAACATTCCAATGTTCCATACCCGGATTACTCATAAACCTGCTCACAACTCCCACTGCATGTGCAATATCTGGCCTTGTGCATACCATTGCATACATCAAATTGCCAATAGCTGATGAATACGGGATGTTAGACATTTTATTAACCTCTTCTTGTGCCTTTGGGCACATCTCCTTAGTCAATTTGAAATGACTAGCCAAAGGTGTACTAATTTCTTTTGCATCCTGCATGTTAAATCTTTTCAACACCTTCTTTATATACTCACTTTGGGACAAGTTCAAGGTTCTATTTTTCCTATCCCGTGTAATTCTCATACCAAGAATTTGCTTAGCTACACCCAAATCCTTCATAGCAAATGACCTGAATAATTTTTGTTTAAGATCATTTATATGTTGCATGTTAGACTCAGCAACAAGCATGTCATCAACATAAAGTAACAGGATAATATAACTGCCATTATCAAATCTCTTAAAATATACATAATGATCAGAATGACATCTATGATAACTATGGTCAGCCATGAAACTATCAAATTTTAAATACCATTGTCGGGGTGCTTGCTTTAGGCCATACAGACTTTTCTTCAACTTGCACACCAAGTTCTCCTTACCTTTGACCTTATATCCCTGTGGTTGCAACATGTAAATTTCCTCCTTCAAATCTCCATGGAGAACAACTATTTTGACATCTAATTGTTCAAGATGTAAATCATCTGCAGCCACAAGACTAAGTATAGTTCTAATTGAAGTCACTTTTACAACTGGAGAAAATATTTCATCATAATCTATACCCTTTTTCTATGCAAAACTTTTTACCACAAGTCTGGCTTTATATCTTTTCTGACCTCCATCCTCCTCCTTCAGTCGATAAACCCATTTGTTAGGCAAGGCTCTTTTTTCTGTAGGCAAAGGGACTAAGTCGCAAGTCTTATTTTTCATCAAGGAGTCCATCTCCTCTTTCATGCCTAGCTCCCACTGTTGTTTGGCATCTACCTGCATTGCTTCTTCATATTCTTTTGGTTCACTAGAATCCATTAATAAAATAGAATACAAAGAAGGAGAAAATATTTCAGGGGGTCTACTTGTCCTCATAGAACGTCTAACACTTGCAGGAGTTTGTGGGACAATCTATTGTTGCCGAGCATTAGGTACCTGTGGCATTTCATTTTCAGGAATCTCATCCAACACCACATATTCTTGTTTGTCCTATTCATTCTTCTTTTCCTGCATCTGTTATTTATACATAACCTTCTCATTGAATATAACATCTCTACTTCTAATTAATTTTTTAATTTTAAAATCCCATAACCAATAGCCATATTCATCTATCCCATATCCAATGAAGGTACATTTATGAGATTTAGCATCAAGCTTGGTTCTGTTTTCTTTATCAACATGGACAAAAGCTTCGCAACCAAAAGTTTTTAAAAAAGAATAATTTACCTTTTTACCAGTCCATGCCTCCTCTAGAATACCACCATCCAAATGGGTTGAAGGTCCTCTATTTATCAAATAGACAACAATATGTACAACATCTGCCCAAAAATGTAAGGGCAATCCAACATGCAATCTCATGCTCCTCACGCGTTCCATGATAGTCCTATTCATTCTCTCTGACACACCATTTTCCTGTGGAGTTCTTGGAACTATCTTCTACTTTTGAATTCCATTTAAGGAGTAGTAATCTTCAAATACTTTGCTGCAATACTCACCTCCATTATCCGATCTGAGACACTTCAAATTTTTTCCTGTCTCATTCTCAACCAAAGCTTTCCATTTCTTAAAAGTTTCAAAAATATTTGATTTTTGTTTTAGGAAATATACCCATTTTTTTCTAGTTGAGTCATCAATAAAAATAACATAATAACAAGAGCCACCAAGAGATGATACCTGAGTCGGTCCACATACATCTGAATGTACAAGCTCTAACTTCTCACTCTTCTTCTCTTTCCCAACCTTGAGAAATCTGACTCTTTTCTGTTTACCGTAAACACAGTTTTCACATAACTCTAAATCAATCTTCTTTAGTCCTAGCAATAGATTTTTGGAGTGAAGGGTTTTCATCCCTTTCTCACTCATGTGCCCAAGCCTATGGTGCCACATTATCAAATCTGTTCTTGCAACATTTATTGTTGGTGTCCCTGCAGTAACTTTATCTATAGCAGCTAGGGTAGAGTAAGTGTTACCTGTACACAGATATAATGTGCGTACCTTTGCACCTTTAGCTATTACTAATGATCCTTTAGCGACCTTCCACATACTGTCTGAGAGGGTAACTATGCAACCTTCACTA
This sequence comes from Cryptomeria japonica, assembly GCF_030272615.1. Classification (NCBI taxonomy): domain Eukaryota; kingdom Viridiplantae; phylum Streptophyta; class Pinopsida; order Cupressales; family Cupressaceae; genus Cryptomeria; species Cryptomeria japonica. The sequence goes on along the minus strand of NC_081405.1, from coordinate 691,410,961 downwards.
CCTAGTTGCCCTACATAAATTAAATTTCTTCTAAAATTAGGAACATGTCTTACCTCCTGCAGAAAACAGTCATTTCCATTCTACAACTTGATCTTTATCTTTCCTTTTCCAACAATTTGACAAGGCTCATCATCACCCAAATATACCTGTCCAAAATCACCTTGAACATAATCTAGAAAATATTTTCTATGGGGTGTAGCATGAAATGAAGCCCTAGAATCTATTACCTAGGAATCATTAACATTATCCAAACATAAGATTAAAGCAGCTTGTAAAGTATTACTTGCAATATTAGCTTCCTTACTGTCATTTTCATTTTTGTCTCCTTCTTTTTTTTTCTGAGACCAATAGTCTTTCTTTAGATGACCAGGCTTTCCGTAGTACCAACAATCTTTCTTTCCTCTAGATTGAGAGCGTCCTTTCTTTGACTTCCCTCGTGACTTCTCATGCCAAGGGCCTTTTCCTCTTTCCTTTGATCTTCCTCTGTTCTCCACATTCAAAACACTACTCGATGATGTTGGAGTCTCACCTGTTCTTTTCCTTCGCATTTCCTCACTTAGGATAACACCAACAATATCATCAAATACCAAAGTATTTTTACTAGAGATAGAGTTACCTATAGCCATAACCAAGCTATTCCAGCTTTCTAGCAAAGAACATAAAATCAAGAGAGCCTTAACCTCTTCTGCAAAGGTAATTTTTGTCGAAGACAATTGACTGGTAATTGTATTAAATTCATTTAAGTGCTCCGCTATAGATCCTCCCTCACTCATTTTCAAATTAAACAAATGCTTCATAAGAAATACCTTATTCAAAGCCGAGGGTTTCTCATACAACTTAAACAATGTCGCCATCAAATCTATAGTCATTTTTGCTTCTATTATATTGAATGCTATAGACGGTGCAAGGCACAATCGAATGGATCCTAGTGCCTTTCTATCTAAAATGTCCCACTCTTCATTTGACATTGTGGTCGGTTTCTTTGCCTTTCCTTCCAATGGCCACCATAAATCCTTTTGATATAGGTGTAGCGTTGTAAAATTGTGACACTTGCAATTTCGACTGCATTTGGGTCTTCACGATGGCGGCGCAACGTTGAACCTGAATGGAGACCTCGAAACCTGTTTATGACATCAAAAACTACATCTTTTCTGCACCTTGGCTTGATCCTCCTTGCACCCTGCTATCCCGGGAGGTGGGAACATGGCGCCCAGCGCTCTGGTCCTTCAGGACCATGGCACCTAGTGCCCTGGTCCCTCAGGACCATGGTGCCTAGTGCCCTGGTCCCTCAGGACCATGGCACCCAGTGCCCTGGTCCCTGGCCCTATTTTGGGCTCGGTCTCTTGTTGGGCATCGGGTCTTCAAGTTTGCAATTTGGAAAATAATGCTCCTAGGTTGGCCTAAGGTCGAAAAAATCTGTTTTATAACCCTAATTGACAAGTATATAAACTACATTTCCCCTTACAAAAAAAAGAGGAAAAACATATGTGTGCAAGAGGCGGAAGCGATAGGCAAACATTCAAGCATTCAAACATTCAAGCATTCCTTCAAGCAATTGAGCATTCTAGGTCTCCATTCAAGGCTAAGTGTTGCATTCAAGACAAGGATTCAACCATTGAAGAGGAGATCACCTACAACACATAACATACAACATACAACATCATTACACCTTCGCATGTAAGAATACAAACATTCTTACAACAAGGTATCAGTACTTGATTACATTACCAACATTTACATTTACAGCATTCTCATTTCTTGGTTAATTCCAAAACCGGGGTTTGACTTGAAGGCAAACCCCTAATCCCTAACCCCCCAATCATCCTCTCTTTTCTATGTGTAGGTTGCAGGTACGCGGCTATAATTGAAGATCTGGAATCCTTGTGTAGAGATGAACAGATCCCCCTTCGTTTCACAGATTTTTCGGAGGACCGTGTGCACTCCGGGCACCATCATCCCATCAACTTTCGCTCAAACTTGCAGGACAATATCGTCTCGACATTTTACTACTAATTCTAGGTCCGTAGCTTCATCCCGTGTCTCTATGTCTATCTACAAGTGAATCTTTCCTACTTTCACATACACTCCTAGTTCAATACTTCTATCTACATTCTTTACAAAAGAGGGTATCCTTGCTATCTCAACCCTTGAAACTCATTTAGAATTCAATCTTGCATTGTGTGGGATTGGATCTTGTGAGTTTCAACCCCTCTTTTGAATGTAAAGTCTCTCCTAAGTGAAAACCGCCAATCCTAGTAACCTCCTTTCTCTCTCTTTGGAGTGGGGGGAACACCTAGGGTTCGATTTTCTGCTTTACATTTTGGTGAACCCGACGTGAACATCATAATTCTGATTATTCATGGTTAGATCTGAAAAATTTGCTTTCTTAATTACATTTCCATGTTTGATCTTTTGCAAATTTTAGAGGTTAATTGCATTAAATCCCTAAATTTTCTTTTTAGTAATTGAGTTTGTGAAATGTTTAATTGTTAATGCTTGTTTCAGATCTACCCTTCTATTGCAAATTATTAATTCATATTTGTGCTTTAATTCTAAAAATTAAGTGGTTAAGTGTCAAAACCCTAATTTTTAACCCTCTTGATTCAACCTTTGATTGATGATTTCACTGATCAAAACACCTCCAAATCGGTTGTAACTTTGGATTCTGCAACAAAATCATAATATCTTTCATCCCTGAAAATTTTGAAAAAAGTTGCGAGGACCGTGTGTACCCCGAGCACCATTGTCCCTGACATTTTTTCCAAAATTTCGGGAGCTAGATCTTACTATATTTTTTTGCTAAAATCCAGAATCTTGGTTGATTTCATCAATTCTAACACTTTCAAAATTAAAGTCAAAGTTGGTCTAGTGATTGCTTGGATTAAGGCTTCTAATCATTCAAAAATTATTGAAATTGAAAGTTTTGTCAAAATTGTGTTTCTTACTGTCCTAAATCTGAAAAGTGTGTTGGCATTCATTCAAAGTTTCAGTGCTTTATTCAAATTTTTGCAGTTTGTGACTTTTGAAATTAAATGTTTAATTGCAACAACTTTGATTTCCACTTTCAAAATTGAATTTTGCAATAAATTGAGTCAACTTTTAAATTTCAAAGCTTGCATTGCTTTTAGTATTCCCTCTAAAATCATAAAATTCAAAATTTTAGTTTCCCTCTCTTTTTCAAAATTCAAATTTTGCATTTTTCAACAATCTTGGTAGGGTTCAATTTTGAGATTGCAACTTTGATTTGGCTTATCTACAGATCGTAAAATCACTCAATTTTTTCAGATTAGCTTTAAAATCATCATAACTTCCATCTCTGAAAATTTTGAAAAAAGTTGCGAGGACCGTGTGCACTCTGTTCGCCACGGTCCCTGACATTTTTTCTGAAATTTCGGGAGATTGTCATGATTGCATTTAACAGCTTAAATCTAGGAGATTGGCTGATTTTATTGAAATTTTCTACCTCTAAATTCAAAAATAAATTCAAAATTCAAGATTTCAATTTTCAAGATAACAATTAAAATTAAGTGCTACCCCCTTGGCCCTAAAATTTTCAATTGTCCCTACGTTTCTTGGAAGTTGTGTTTCCCTCTTCTTTCACAAAGTTCAAATTGGATAATCATTATCTCATTGTTCAATTTTGCCAACTTTGTTTTTCAAAATTCAAAATCTTCTCTCGCTCTAGTGCATGAGTTTTACAACAATAAGTCCTACTTACACTATTCCCATTAGATGAAGCCTTAGAATTAAGTCTTTCCAAGGTTTAATTACCGAGATGGAACCTAATTTGAATGGCCTTTTTAATGAGGACATGGGTAATTCCTTTAATCCTCTTAATGATGAAGAAGCTCTCCATGAGGTTTCTGTAGAACAACTTTTGAAATTGGATAACCAATTGGATGATTTTCAGCAATGGATGTCTTGAGAATACCCCGATAGTCAACCTCTTTCATTAATTGAGGGTCTAAAACGTATGGTTCAAAGTGATAAGAATGGAATTGATATTTTGCGTGGTATTGCACACATTGTGGATTCGAATGTGATGCCTATGAAGAGTTGTGCCGAAACTTTAGGTTATACACAACCTCCTACTCAAGTCAATCATTCTATTCCTTTAACAACTTCTATTGCTAGTATACCTACTTTTACATCAAACATAATGACTACTTCAATACAAAAAATTCCACCTATGATCACCAATCATGGGGGCAATCCTTCCTCTTCAATCAACCCTCTTCCTTCATTTAATCCAACTTCTTCATTCATTCCTTCAATGAGTGTTCCTATTACATCTCCAGAAATGAACATGACGCAAGGGGGCAATTCATTCAACCATTCCATTCCACCTTGTAGTGTTCCTTCTTTCCAATCATCTCCTATGACTAACTATCATAGTGTCCCACCACCTTACTCTCAATCAACACCTTCTTTCAATAACATAATACCTCCATCACAATCTAACATGTCTAATATGAACTCTTTGACTGAAGCGACCATTAACAATCTTGCACAAACGGTCTCTTCGTTACAGCAACAAATTGCCTCTATGAATCAATCTAAGTTTAGTGTGCCCACATTTGATGTTGCGAGCCCACTTTCTCTTGACATTGTTTGAGCTATCCCCCCTAAGCATTTTTGAATCCCGCAGTTGGAGCTTTATAATGGTAAAGGTGATCCTCTAACACATGTTAAGAACTTTCAAACAATATGTACCGATTTTGCTCATGACCAAAGGTTGCTTGCAAAACTGTTTACTAGAACATTAAGAGATAAGACTCTACAATGGTATTGCTTGTTGCCTTCCTATTCTATTACTTCTTTCCAACAACTTGCAAATGCTTTTATTCAACAATTTCAAAACAATATAAGTCCTAAAGTTACTTTGATTTATTTAATGCATTGTAAACAAGGTGTTAAAGAAAAAGTGACTGATTTCATTGGTAGATATAAGCATTTGTGTGCTCAAATTTCTTTTCCAGTACCTGACAATGATATTCAAAGAATCTTTATTTCTAATTTACAAAAAGATATTAGAGAAAAACTTCTATTTTTTGAGTTTACTTCTTTCCAACAGTTGTGTGCAACTCTTCACAATTATCAACTGACTGTGAGTCAAATGGAACAAGCAAATGCTATGGCTCCGAGTGATAAGGGTGATAGTAGTCAACAACCATTTGGGAAGTTTAAACCGAACAGAGGGTTTGTTAAGTTCAATGAAAACATCATCAACAACAATGTGAATGTAGCATCAGGTGTGCCTCCTATTTCTAAGTTTTTCAAAAAAGAAAGAAAGTTTACTCCTTTGAATGAATCATTGCATAGTATTATGAATAAGTTATTGGAACAAAACGTGCTTACTCTCCCTCCTATAAAGCAAATCGATCCTGCAAAGATTAATTCACCCTATTTTGATAACAAATCTTTTTGTCAATTTCATCGTCAACCTGGGCATGATACTGAAAAATGTTTTGCTTTAAAGGGTAGAATTCAAGATTTGATTGATAATAATACTATCTCTGTTTTAGGTGTGAATGATAAAGGCAACACATCTGTAGCTCTTCCTAACCAAAATCTTAAGATTTTTACTGATCCATTACCTTCTCATACCTCTAATGTGATTGAGACTAATGGTTCCTCTTTCTCACCTGATGGTCTTGTGTCTATGACTCCGAATGTTATTAACTTTGTAGACCAGCAGAAAATCCCTAAAGAACCTTCCATCACATTTGATTCCAGTGAAACTATCAGGGCACCTGATGGTCCTTTATATATAGTTGCAAAGGTCAAGAATACACCTTGCCGTGGAGTGCTTATTGATCCTTCTTGCATGGTTAATGTTATTACTGAAGAATTTCTTTTTACTTTGCAATTGAATCAAGTGATCTATGACAAAACAAACGTGGTTGTGAAATTATTTGATGCATTTTCTTCTCTTGCAATTGGTTCTATTACATTACCTATTGAGGTCCATAACAAATCCCTTGATGTGAGCTTTGCTATTATTCCATCATCCGAACAATTTCGTGTGAAGCTAGGCTATCCTTGGCTATCTTCCATGAAAGCTATTACTTCTCCTATTCACTAGTGTTTGAAATTTCCCCATAATGGTGAAGTTGTTACTGTCAATCATAGTCTCTTTAAACCAGCTGAAAGAACTTCTAGCATTCCTATTGATTATTTTTGGTCTGAACAATTCCAATATCTTCCACCGCGAAGTGATCATCTTTTCAAATCTTATCAAAAGTGGAAAAAAGATATGATCCTATCTCTAAGTGAACCTTGAACACCCAAACTTGATATTCCTATCATTCTTGAGAAGGAAGTTCTTCCTTTGAAAGATAAAACTAATGTCTTTCATCAAGAAGATTCCCAACCCATTCCTATGGATGTGACTATGTCTATGTCTAATAAACTTTCTAAAAGTAGACCTATACCTCCTCGTCATGATGGACTTGGTCTCCTTCCTAAACCAAATATTCCTCCTTTATATGGAGCAGTTCCTCCTCCTTCCTTTTATAGAGAAAAGAGACCTTCCTCTTCTCCTATTATCCAACCTAAGAGACCACAACCTAAACACCCAAGTGATAAGGATGAGAACATTCCTCCTCCTCAATCTTCTCAACTTCCTACTAAGACTAGACGAAATCATTTTACGCGTGAACGTCGATGAAAGCGTCATCTTAGAGCTGATACAGCTACTTCTCAATCCCTGAAAACACCTTCAGCTAGTATTATTCCATTTTCTCCTCAGTCAAAAATTGAGCCAAAATCTCCTAAGCATAAGATGCATGCTTGTTTTGATCCCGTGCAAGTTAAAGATCCTATTTTTATAAATCTTGATGATGATATAGATGAAAATGTTATTCATGATGAAAATGTTACTTCTCTTGCTTCTGATAATGAATATGAATATGTTGATGTTGATAACCATTTATCTAACGAATTTTCTAAAGCACTTATCCTAGCTCCTAGACAAGAACAACATGGCTTGGAACATGAACATAGCCCTTGTTTGGATCTTGTGATAGCTCCATTTGTTGTGTTGAATGTTCCTCCTCTAGCGTGTTTCCTGCCTTCCCGAAATATTGATCAGCAAGATCGGGGGGTGGATGACGTGCTAGACTAGTTCATTAACACAGCAGATTCTCTCCTCCTCTCTTGATCTCTTTTGTTACTTCTTCTATGTGCTATTCTCATTCTTCTATTTGTTGTCCTTAGTGTTGTCTACTTGAGGACGATGCAAAGCATTGAGATCTCTTTTGGTCTCTCTCATGTTGACTCAAAAGACACATGTGTTCCCTTCTTCTAGGTGACCTTCCTTGATTGGGGAAAGAAGAACAATTATGCATACATACATATGCTATACATGAATTATCATACAGCATACTGACCCCAAGGAAAGCGAAGTCACCTCGTGATTTGTGTTTTGTGTCTATTATCTTTGGGTTTATCTCACACTTGGGGGCTAAATCTTTGTGATAACATGCTCCTTTCCCTTCTCATTTCTTATGTGTATCACTACCTTAAAGAAATCACCCCCGATGAGGCATGTGCGATTGCTTTAATGTAGGGGGCATATACTCCGTTCATATCTCTTCAAGATACTTAAAAATTTCTTGGCGAACTTAGCTTTGCCTTGAAAATTTTTGGTATTTTTCTTACATGACTCATAGTGAGGGAACCTTACTACTGACAGTCATGGTTCTCCCTTGTGATCTTCCCTTTTACTTTGTCAATCGAAGTCGTAAGATCCTTAGTCCACTGGGGGCTTGGTGTATCTTGCCTCCTTGACGTGGTGAATGTCTTTCAATGTTGTTTCCTTGTACTTTACCGGAAGTATGGGCGTACGCTTATACTCCCACTAAAGTGGGGGCTAAATGTAGCATCGTAAAATTGTGACACTTGCAATTTCGACTGCATTTGGGTCTTCATGATGGTGGCGCAATGTTGAACCTGAATGGAGACCCCGAAACCTGTTTACGACATCAAAAACTACATCTTTTCTGCACCTTGGCCTGATCCTCCTTGCACCCTGCTGTCCCGGGAGGTGGGACCATGGCGCCTAGTGCTCTAGTCCTTCAGGACCATGGTGCCTAGCACCCTGGTCCTTCAGGACCATGGCACCTAGCACCTTGGTCCCTCAAGACCATGGCACCCAGCGCCCTGGTCCCTGGCCCTATTTTGGGCCCGGTCTCTTGTTGGGCATCGGGTCTTCAAGTTTGCAATTTGGAAAATAATGCTCCTAGGTCGGCCTAAGGTTAGAAAAATCTATTTTGTAACCCTAATTGACAAGTATATAAACTACATTTCCCCTTACGAAAAAAAGAGGAAAAACATATGTGTGCAAGAGGCGGAAGCGATAGGCAAACATTCAAGCATTCAAACATTCAAGCATTCCTTCAAGCAATTGAGCATTCTAGGTCTCCATTCAAGGCTAAGTGTTGCATTCAAGACAAGGATTCAACCATTGAAGAGGAGATCACCTACAACACACAACATACAACATACAACATCATTACACCTTCGCATGTAAGAATACAAACATTCTTACAACAAGGTATTAGTACTTGATTTCATTACCAACATTTACATTTACAGCATTCTCATTTCTTGGTTAATTCCAAAACTGGGGTTTGACCTGAAGGCAAACCCCTAATCCCTAACCCCCCAATCATCCTCTCTTTTCTATGTGTAGGTTGCAGGTACGCAGCTGTAATTGAAGATCTAGAATCCTTGTGTAGAGACGAACAGATCCCCCTTCGTTTCACGGATTTTTCGGAGGACTGTGTGCACTTCGAGCACCATCATCCCGTCAAATTTTGCTCAAACTTGTAGGATAGCATCATCTCAACATTTTACTACTAATTCCAGGTCCATAGCTTCATCCCATGTCTCTATCTCTATCTACAAGCAAATCTTTCCTACTTTCACATACACTCCTAGTTCAATCCTTCTATCTACATTCTTTACAAAAGAGGGTATCCTTGCTATCTCAACCCTTGAAAATCATTTAGAATTCAATCTTGCATTGTGTGGGATTGGATCTTGTGAGTTTCAACCCCTCTTTTGAATGTAAAGTCTCTCCTAAGTGAAAACTGCCAATCCTAGTGACCTCCTTTCTCTCTCTTTGGAGTGGGGGGAACACCTAGGGTTCGATTTTCTACTTTACAATAGGTAATCCTCCATCTGCATTTTCCATAACTGATAATTCTAGCCATTAAACTTTTTGACCTTGAATTTGGAATCCTCCATTGCTCCCACTCAAATCTGAAAGTCTTGCCAATTTATAGAAAACCTTGCTCTGATACCAATTGTTAAGGTTTCAAGTAGATCCGAAGCAAATATGAACTAACAATTATATGTAGATTTAAATACAAAAGATAAAGAAACTAAAATAGGACACAAATAACATAGAGATTTAACGTGGTTCACCCAATATGGGTTACGTCCACCATACACAGCCGTCCAATCTTTTTTATTATCCAGCAAAAATAGTACATCAACATTACAATGCCTTAAGCATCCCAGCCGCTTATAACATGCATTTTTAGGGCAACAAACAAAGTCAGCCTTTTTAGTGTTTTATTACAATGTTGCTTTTCATCAACGAAAAACAGCAAAAAAAATAAAATTCTTGGGGGTTCCTGCCCTCGAACCCCTACTTTTCTTGGGGGCTGCTGCCCCTGAACCCCTGCCCGGGGCCCGGCCCAGCCCTGAACCCCAGTGAGGATACGTGCTAAGTGTACAATACTTTGCTGATCAGTTGCCACATTTCAATAGGGCACACCATAGCAGTGCTACCTTCCATACAAGACCCTCGTGAACATCCCTTGTTGCATAAGGTGGTTAGCCTCTAAGAGATAGTCACCACACATAGGTAGGTAGTGGATCCTAGTTGTATCAAAGCCTCACATACCCCCATCCTTAAGGTTACCTATGTTTACTTCCTCATACACACTGAACCAAGACCGTCTCATACGTCCTTGGAGAGGAATTCGCATTTCAACACAAGACCAGCATACAAAAACAATAAGGATAGACTAGTTTAGCCACCAAAATATAGATGAATAAAGATAATAAATCATCAATTTCAATAGTAAGGCAAGAAAATAATCTATAATTTGCAACACTAAATCAAGTAAGTAAAATATCGCAAGATCATGGCTAAACCTTCAAAGTCAAAATAGAATGAATTGATGGTCCACAAAGAAATAAATAAGAATATCATAATTGCACATAACATCACTATGTGACTAGCATCTAGCCACCAACAAGGAAGGAAGGAACAACCATATAGCTGTTGTAGTAGCTCATGATGTCGTGCGACCTAGTCACACAACCACACGGCATGACAGTGTGCACCTCAACATCACCCAACATCATGTCATCATGCAGTATGGCAATACTCCAAGCAGAGAAGATACACAATAGACATATCCTACATGGTAGTGTACCTCATTGAAAGAGGCACACGCAAGTCACATCTTGCATAGCGATGTACCTCTCAAGATACTTGCCATAAACTAGAGGTATACATGGCTAAGGTCCACCCACATGTCTACCAAGACCTGTTAACTAGTAGCTCATGTGGAAATAACATACCTTTCATGAAGACAAGGCAAAGAGATCCTCCAAGATACACCATCACCATTCTCAAGAACTGCCATCAATATGCTCAAATAAAGGATGGGAATAGGCTGGCACACATAAACCTTATAAATTGGTTCATCAAAAGGGAAAGTATTGAGTACACCTTTAATACAGTTTCATTATATAACTATATTTTTCCTCAAAATAGAGAAGCTAAAGTCGCTTCGCGCTGACATTACTTGTACATCGATCCATACTATTCAAGGAATGGTGACTTCTAATACTACCCCTTAACACACTGAATTACCAACAACCCGCAGTTTGGTACTCAGTAGGGTAACAAATAAGCAAAATCACATAAACAGTATGGTTTTCCATACTCATAAGTAAACATATCCTCCATGGTTGATTACTTCACCATCCCGTGGGCACCTAAAACAAGCATGGGTTTCTTACAATACACAACGAAAGTACCAATACTGGTTTATTCACATTATGGGGAGTACTTTTCAGTACACTATCATCTACTCAAGGAAGGTTTTAATTATGCTTCCCACATGAATAACTGAATAGAATTTATTCTAGATACAAGTATTGAAATTCTTTACAATTCAAAATTACATAAGGAAGTAATGTCATTCCTATATCTTTCACTAATTCTTCTAAGCATTCATATCCACATTACTAAACATGCAAATTTCTCTCCAAAGCATAAGACTTACATCTTTCAATATGAAGCCAAATTGCAAAAATACAATATCACATGCTTTATATACATTCTATTTAAATCAATGCAAACTCTAGTAGCATTTTTAAAAATCTTATAATCCAGTTTAAGAGAATGGGAAAGAGAGTTGGATAGCCAATCCCATTTCATACATATGCACAAAATCAACAAGATCACACAACATGCTAAAATTTCTCACTATAAGCCTATCATCTTAATTGAACGGTTTTCATTTCACTATTGTTTAGAAGAATGCCAATTGGTCTACATGACATCTCCAAATATTATGGTTGCAACAAAATGTCCTAATTTTCCAAACAACAGAGATCAAGACAAACAATCTTTTTGATAATGTAACACCTCTTGCGAACATTCACTACTCTTAATCAATACGAAACATATCATAATTTACAACCTTTCATCGGAAAATCAAAGTATGATAAGAAGGTAAATGAGGAACTATCGATTAAATAATACATAATAATGCATGCACATCAAACAAGCTCTTCTTTTGCACTTTCTATTCATGCTAAGTCAACATTATATATTGAAAAGCAAGTTCAATGTAGCATTGTTAAAATAGGTCCTCAATTGAGTCGGTATAATGAAACACATAGAAAAATCTTTCATGGAATACATTAACACACTCTCTTAGCCACTATAACATGTCCCCTTTTTATACATCTTTTACAAACAAGATAGTTTCACATCACCGCTATTAACACATTAATGCACATTACTTAAGATACAAATTCCATTATATTACTCTTACAACACACATGGTGAATTCCTTTACAAAAACATACAATTTTCCTCCCAATAACCATTATGATCTTTTAAACCCATAGCCCTCTTATTTTTTAGAAGCACAGAAGCATCATATGGTTCACACAACGGTTCAAGAAGTCACAACCTTTCTCTTGCAATAAGAAAACTCACATAAGAGATAAATACACATATAATAAACATTTTAATTTCTATAGAGAAAAAGGAGGAAGGATGGTAAACATGCAATTCACTACACCATAAGCATTCAACATTTACCATACAAGTCCTACAAATCAACAACACCAAGCTAGGTCATGATCTTAATACAAGAACATTTCGTACTTTTAGATTCAAAGTAAGCACTGACCAACCCAATGGATTAGTCTAAAGAGTACAACAATAAAAAAGGGAGGTAAATACGACTATCTCTCAGAATAAGAGTAATCATAGACCAAGACATCAATAAGAAAACAAAGCACATATAATCACTCAAAAGCACCAACATCAAGAAGGTGATAGCAAGGTGTGAACACACATGTTACACACAATTAAGGTTTGCTCGAAAGCATATGCAAAAGAATAGAACACGAGTCCTTAATATCTTTAAGGTCATATGCCTCAATCACACACATACAAAAGGAGGACAAGCATACAACATAAGGTTTATACACCTCACACCAACTAAGGGTACAAGCGACATCAGAGATCCCAGTGTTTGCAACATTGGCTCTGATACCAAATGTAATGCCCCACCAGGAAACCTCGAAGGGATAAAGAAAAAACACAAGAATAGAGTGAAAATATATATTTTTTGAAGTTAAAACAACATAAAGATACAATGAGATATCATAAGATCAGATAACACAACGAAAGACTTAAATAACACCTAAAGAGTTTCCCAACGTGATTACTTGATTCAACACTTAACTCAACTCACGCTAATTAATCCAATTAAGTTGATTAAATGAATGACATGATAATGCTTTAAACAAGGATAAATTCTTTCGATAAGTTAAAATTATAGATAACATGATGAGTTCATCCATTAAGGTTAAAAATATAGATAACATGATTAAGTTCATCCATTAAAATTTAAACATACATTACATTCAAACTTTCATTAAAACGTAAGTCATGCATCTAATTTCATTACATACTTTAAGTTCATTATAAACTACGAATACATTCCATTATTCAAATCTACATTCTTCATGATCTAAATTATTGCATTAAATAAGATGACTACATACATGAATTTAAGATTAACTTCATCTAATCCACATTAAACATTTTAACATAATTCCATCCGTACATGCTAAATTAAAGAGGAAACATAAGAACATACACACCACATAACACCGAAATGATATCAGAATTCACCCCTAGTGGTCTACATCTCTGGGTCTGCTCAACTGCAAGACTCCTTTGATAAAATAATATGTTGAAGAATACATAATGTTCACATGATTTACATCCTGCCATCAAGGCGTACATAAACCAATAATACATACGACCACATCGGTCCAATAGATACATGAATGATCCTTGAATAGGAAAGGATCCAGCTGAACATGATAAGAAGCAAATACAAATATCAACTGGAGCACCCATGAAACTAAGTCTTTGCAACCCATCATAAGAAACTCATGGTCTAACATGAATATCAGGTTCTCATAAGGGCATAAATAATAGGACGACTCCACAATAGTGCTCCTATCAAAGACAACACAAACAACACACTAGCGAACATAAGGGACAAGTGTCATCACATAACTTGGTATGGTTACCATGGCAGGTCTCCATAGGTTCCGGCCTCATCTATTAGGTTACCCAGGCAACCTATCCCAAACCTCCAGCCCATCTAAGTCTCATGTGGATCCAACACATCCTTTCATGAAGACAAGGTTGATGGTTTTCCATTTCAGACCTTCTCACTGCATGTTGAGTCTGTACTAACACTCATCCCATGCATGAGACACAATTATCTTCTTAGTATTTTCAATAACTAAACTCTTTAATATTATATTAGGTTATCACTTATTTAGACACACTTTTGATG